>NC_092122.1:10504042-10669042 GCF_045679555.1 Salvelinus alpinus
GATACGTTTTGCTTTAGAAGTCCCACACAGCTCTGAGTGGGCTTTTGTCAGCCCAAGTTACGATCAGTTCCTTTGTTTTTCTCTCTGTAGTGGTTAAGTGACATTTGACTGAGGTGTTGCTTTCATTTTTCTGTTAGGTGCTTCAGCCATAGTGGAGTTAAGAAACGAGTCTGAGCCAGTCACAGCTCGGTAGTAAGGACTCCCTTAAAATACTCTGACTCCAGACCCGAAACACTCCTCCTCAGTAAGGTGTTCCGTTCAATTTCCAAGCGCTCTATTGGCACAACTGAATGCAATCAGTTTGCAGCTGCTTGTAGGCTACACCAACAGTGGAATATTGGTGCCTAACCTCATACTGTACTGCTATTTACTATCATCTGGGCCTTTTGATGTCATTGCAAAAAGCAGTACAAACTGCAGTACAAACTGACCAAAAAGCAGTACAGACTGCAGTATAAACTGACCAAAAAGCAGTACAAACTGCAGTACAAACTGACCAAAAAGCAGTACAAACTGCAGTATAAACTGACCAAAGTACAAACTGACCAAAAGCAGTACAAACTGCAGTACAAACTGACCAAAAGCAGTACAAACTGCAGTAAACTGACCAAAAAACAGTACAAGCTGCAGTACAAACTGACCAAAAAGCAGTACAGACTGCAGTATAAACTGACCAAAAAGCAGTACAAACTGCAGTACAAACTGACCAAAAAGCAGTACAAACTGCAGTATAAACTGACCAAAGTACAAACTGACCAAAAGCAGTACAAACTGCAGTACAAACTGACCAAAAGCAGTACAAACTGCAGTACAAACTGACCAAAAGCAGTACAAACTGCAGTACAAACTGACCAAAAGCAGTAAAAACTGACCTAAAATGAAACTGAATAACACAGGTCTTCCTGTGAGCTAAGACACCCACGCACATCCCGCACACACACACGCAGACACACACGCAGACACACACGCAGACACACACGCAGACACACACACACACACACACACACACACACACACACACACACACACACACACACACACACACACACACACACACACACACACACACACAGCGTTTCTCTACCACTCTATCTCTGTCCAGCTACCAGAACAGCTCTGTGGTTGAAGTGAGAAAGAAATGGGAGAAAACAACGTAGATTCCTCTTTCCTCCCCACGTCTCTCTCTGTTTTTAGCCCTGTAACTGTCCTCTTTACCAACGGTTAAATATAGTCAGCAAGGAAACAGAACTGTCCATTAGCACTCCGAAGTATTGCTATTTAGAGGTAATACTGACATGAATCATAAGCCCATTTACACTAATGGAACCCCTGGAGAAGAAAGGTCTGTTCTATTAAATGTCTGTCTATAAATATATCTGCCCTCTTTAATGCATAGACACTGTAGATGAAGTAAACAAGGACATACTCACTGGGCACAACTTCTTCCCTCACTTGCAGCCCATGCGAGACAACAGTCCTACAGAAAATGATAGAGGTTCCCATGTTTCCCCATCACATCTCTCGGAGACAGACACACACACGCTCCAACTGACCTGTGTCTATAGCCTCCTTCATGTAGACAGCACAGTACGGGTTGATCACCTCTTCATGGTAGGCCAGACCTGGGTCCATCTCGAAGCTGGAGAAGCCGATACGCAGGAACGGAGACATGGCTGCAGGTACCACTCACTCACTGACCTCCAGACAAAAACCTCAACTCAATGGTCACACAACCTCCAGAAAACCTTCAGAGAACCTCCCTCGCCACGGAAACGGTGATCCTCACAGTGGAGAGTTGTGTTTCAGTTAGTCCTTCTCTTCGCAGATAGTGTTAGTGTTGTTTTGGGGAGAGTAGTCTTTGTGTGGATGTTACCCCCCTCTCTGGCACAGGCCCCACGCGCTGACTGGCCTTTTCCTCCAGATGAGAGATGGGTTGGCGGGGGTGGGAGGGAAAAAGAGAGAGGGAGAGAGAGGAGAGGAGGGCTCTTTGGCTCGCAGCGACAGTTCCGCCCTTGACGCCTCGCTCCTCTGGTACTGATAAGAGCTGTCCGTCACCCTGAGAAAGGAAGAGAGAGGGAGAGAGAGAGAGAGAGAGAGAGAGAGAGAGAGAGAAAGGAAGGAAGAGAGAGAAAGGGAGAGGGAGAGAGAGAGAGAGAGGGGGAGAAAAAGAGAGAAAGGGAGAGGGAGAGAGCAAGAGAGAGAAAGGGAGAGAGAGCGCGAGAGAGAAAGAGAGAGCGCAGGAGAGAGAGAGAGAGAGACAGAAATGGATGGAGAGAGAGAGTGAGAGAGAGAGGGAGAGAGATGAAGAGAGAGAGAGGGAGAGAGAGAAAGAGAGAGAGACAGAGAGAGGATGAGAGACAAGTCACAAGTCAGCATTAGTTACCAATTCTCTAGAATGAATTCCACCAGACCAGTACATAGTACACCAAACAAATACAAACCAGTACCCCTTGTTTACATTACAAACAAACTAATCAGCCCTCTTAGTACCTAAAGCAAAACACCATATATTTAGCACTGAAGACTAAACAAACCAGCACTCTCTGGGTATCCAAAACAGCTCATACCTCCAGGGGCTAGTAAACCTCAGCTAGCCTATTTCCCCAGGCACCTTGGAGTCCAGTATAATCCCTGAGTATCAGTCACTGCACAACTCAGGTGCTACCAGCTAGCTCTAAGCTGCGGTGCTCCCAACACCAGTGAGCTGTCTGTGGTTAGCTAGGTGGCAGTGCTGATGGAGGAGAAAGAGACTGAGCGTCAGAGTGATATTTGAGGCCAGGTTGTCAGAGAGCTGTGTGTCAGCCTCAGTGTCAGAGAGGAGACTGGGAAGGCCCTATTAATAGATGTGTAATGCTAAACTCTGATCGGGAATACGCAGGGAAGAACTTCCAGCAGTTACAGCCCAACCCGGGCCTGGGTCACCCACAAACATACCTCCCGTAAACCCCCCATACCCACGCACGCGTTGCCAAATGCTGTGTGTGATGTCACCATTACTTCTGTTGACAGGTGTGATTTGTGCAGAAGGACCAACAGAGCAACAACTAAATGTAACGGACGTCACGCTGCCTGCTTCCTCCTGATTCGTCTCACACCGAGTCTCGAACCTAGGACCTCTGCCTTGCTAGCACACGTGACTGCCCTCCTGACTAACCAGTCGGCGCAAGTGGCGACACTTCCGGCTGAGGAGTAAGTGTCACACATCCCCATATGCTACTGTACATAAGAAAAAACACAACTATTGATATACACACAAAGTTCAGTTGTGCTACAGGATAGATACAAACCTCTTCTGTTCTCGGGAACTATTCTATAATAGCATACAACAATATAAAGTGCTCAGTCAATTAACAAGCATTGTGTTAAGAGAATTTTGTTCTCAATGTTCATAAACTGAACTTCAATTAAACTACTCGGGTTGTTACCAAGAATTTGTAAGGTGGGCCTCCCGGGTGGCGCAGTGGTCTAGGGCACCACCTGTGCCACCAGACACTCTGGGTTCACGCCCAGGCTCTGTCGCAGCTGGCCACAACCGGGAGGTCCGTGGGGCGATGCACAATTGGCCCAGCGTTGTCTGGGTTAGGGAGAGTTTGGCTGGTAGGGATATCCTTGTCTCATTGCGCACTAGCGACTCCTGTGGCGGGCCAGGTGCAGTGCACGCTAACCAGGTCGCCAGGTGCACAGTGTTTCCTCCGACACATTGGTGCGGCTGTGTTAAGAAGCAGTGCGGCTTGGTTGGGTTGTGTTTCGGAGGACGCATGGCTTTCGACCTTCGTCTCTCCCGAGCCCGTACGGGAGTTGTAGCGATGAGACGAGATAGTAACGACTAACAATTGGATACCATAAAAAGGGGGTAAAATTCAATTACATTTTTTTTTTTAAATAAAGATTTTGTAAGGTTCTTGTTGAAATGAAATAGACAGAGGCCAGTCTACAATAGTCAGCAGGTTTATTTACGAGAGCTCTGCTTATCATTTCCTGTACATTGGTTTATATACCTTTCATTTTGTCATAAATGTCCCTCCTCCTCTCAGACAATGACAATATAGTTCACAAGTCTTCTCCTACTCATACATTGCCTGCCACCTGTTATACAATCTACTACAAGCCCAAGGTTTCTCCCCTCCCTGGGTGGGGAGACTTCCTTCTCTGTTATCAGTTTCACAGTGGTCACAAGTTGTCTGCCACAGCTCCTTGCCTGCTAACAGTCCCTCTTTCTTATGGACAAACATTATTTATCATTATACAGAGACAGGGTAGAATTATGTTAGTTATAGTTCTATGTTAAATGTATACATCATTTAGTCATTATTCATAAAATTCATAACACATTGACACACACACACACACATCCAAACCTCCCAAACTGTGCTTCTGCAGCACCAAGCTCCTTGCAGCTCTCTTTAGCACCCACACCTCTCTGAATGTTACATAAAGCTCTCGTTAACATGATGGGACTTCCTGTAGTCTAACTCGTTAGCCACACTTCCTGTCTCTGAGCTTGGTTCTGTGAAATTACACATGTGGGTCTCTCTCTCTCCCACTCTGTCTCTCTCTCTGTCGCTCTCTCTCTCTCTCTCAATTAAATTAAATTAAATTCAAGGGGCTTTATTGCATGGGAAACATATGTTAACATTGCCAAAGCAAGTGAAGTAGATAATATACAAAAGTGAAATAAACAATAAAAATTAACAGTAAACATTACAATCACAGAAGTTTAAAAAGAATAAAGACATTACAAATGTCATATTATGTATATATACAGTGTTGTAACAATGTGCAAATGGTTAAAGTACAAAAGGGAAAATCAATCAACATAAATATGGGTTGTATTTACAATGGTGTTTGTTCTTCACTGGTTGCCCTTTTCTTGTGGCAACAGGTCACACATCTTGCTGCTGTGATGGAACACTGGTATTTCACCCAGTAGATATGGGAGTTTATCAAAATGGGTGTTGTTTTCAAATTTTTTGTGGATCTGTGTAATCTGAGGGAAATATGTGTCTCTAATATGGTCATACATTTGGCAGGAGGTTAGGAAGCGCAGCTCAGTTTCCAACTCCTTTTGTGGGCAGTGTGCACATAGCCTGTCTTCTGTTGAGAGCCATGTCTGCCTACGGCGGCCTTTCTCAATAGCAAGGTTATGCTCACTGAGTCTGTACATAGTCAAAGCTTTCCTTAAGTTTGGTTCAGTCACAGTGGTCAGGTATTCTGCCACTGTGTACTCTCTGTTTAGGGCCAAATAGCATTCTAGTTTGCTCTGTTTTTTTGTTAATTCTTTCCAATGTGTCAACTAATTATCTTTTTGTTTTCTCATGATTTGGTTGGGTCTAATTGTGTTGCTGTCCTGGGGCTCTGTGGGGTCTGTTTGTGTATGTGAACAGAGCCTCTCTCTCTCTCTCTCTCTCTCTCTCTCTCTCTCTCTCTCTCTCTCTCTCTCTCTCTCTCTCTCTCTCTCTCTCTCTCTCTCTCTCTCTCTCTCTCTCTCTCTCTCTCTCTCTCTCTCTCTCTCTCTCTCTCTCTCTCTCTCTCTCTCTCTCTCTCTCTCGCAATTCAATTCAAGGGTCTTTATTGGCATCGGAAACATATGTTTACATTGCCAAAGCAAGTGAAATGGATAAACAAAAGTGAAATAAACAATAAAAAGTGAACAGTAAATATTACACTCACAAGTTCCAAAATAATCTCTCTCTCTCTCTCTCTCTCTCTTTCAATTCAAGGGGCTTTATTGCCAAAGCAAGTGAAATGGATAAACAAAAGTGAAATAAACAATAAAAAGTGAACAGTAAATATTACACTCACAAGTTCCAAAATAATCTCTCTCTCTCTCTCTCTCTCTCTCTCTCTCTCTCTCTCTCTCTCTCTCTCTCTCTCTCTCTCTCTCTCTCTCTCTCTCTCTCTCTCTCTCTCTCTCTCTCTCTCTCTCTCTCTCTCTCTCTCTCTCTCTCTCTCTCTCTCTCTCTCTCTCTTTCAATTCAAGGGGCTTAATTGCCAAAGCAACTGAAATGGATAAAAAAAGTGAAATAAACAATAAAAAGTGAACAGTAAATATTACACTCACAAGTTCCAAAATAATCTCTCCCTCTCTCTCTCTCTCTACTGTGTTATAAGTGGCCCTAATTCCCATGTATTTATGCTGGAACAACAACAATGGTCCTTGTTACACCCAGAGGTTCTTACATCAGATCAGCAACCCCAGTATTTCTGTTGTAAACACAATCACTTCATGTCCTGTATAGTTATGTGTTGGTTATGATGCTCTGTGGACACCTTAAGGGTCATAGACGTTTGACCCAACCTGAACTCTTTCAATACTGTTTCCCTCAACTACTCAACTTACTGTAGTATGTGTATGTCTCCCCACAAACCCTCATGAAAGGCTAGCGATCTCTTTCATCCTGACGTCCCCACTTCAAACACACACACACACACACACACACACACACACACACACACACACACACACACACACACACACACACACACACACACACACACACACACACACACACACACACACACACACACACACACACACACACACAGACTGGAGATCAAACACAATGACCATCGCCATATGAACAACTTTTTCCTCAGTTTGACCTTTAGTGGACCTTTCATGAGGGTCAAAGAGCCTCCCATCAAACCTTCTTCTGTAGACTACACCATCAGAGAGGAGTGTGTGTGTGTGTGTGTGTGTGTGTGTGTGTGTGTGTGTGTGTGTGTGTGTGTGTGTGTGTGTGTGTGTGTGTGTGTGTGTGTGTGTGTGTGTGTGTGTGTAGTCTTTGAAGAACTTCCCTTTGTTGTAATTGACAAGTACTCATGTGTGTGACATCTGTAGAGGTCCTCGAACATGTGAAGGTTCGACAAGGCACTTAAGTAGTGGCTGGTGGGTAGAGTGTTATGAGACCAAAGGGGAAAATAAGAGCAAAGTGATTTGCCTCTGTTTCCACAAAATCCCTTTGAAAGGAATTACAACAAGGTGCTATCTAGAACCTAAAAGGGTTCTGCGGCTGTCCCCATAGGAAAACCATTTGAAGAACCCTTTTTAGTTCCAGATAGATCCCCTTTGAGTTTCATGTAGAACCCTTTACAGAGAGGGTTCTACATGGAACCGAAAAAGAGTTCTACCTGGAACCAAAATAGTTCTAACTGGAACCAAAAAAGGCTTTGCAATGGGGACGGCCAAATAACCTTTTGGAACCTTTTTTTCTAAGAGTGTAGCGTCAACCCTTGAGGTGTGCATCATAATAACATTGAGTGATCACATCAATGGGGTACAAGTAAAAACAACTAGAGCTTTGTCCATAAGTACAACTACTTAACTCATTCCTGGCTGACATTTATAAACACAGTAAGTCTTGCAGCACAGAATACATGAAACACGACAATGATGTCAGCAAATAAGTGTTCATGGTAGGCTACTAATCTTAACTAATTCTACTCCACACATATGCATATTAGGCTACGTTGCAGCATGTCCTTCATATTTCATTCATCGTTCTCTACCGTTGGCCTACCTCCTTTTGAAGTCTTTGGTGTATTTTATGCATTTATGCAGTAGCCTATATTTCAGACTAGTGGAATGATCAAAATACCCAAATAAATCTAAATAAATATACAATGTTCTTCTGTTACAGACTGGAAATGTGTCAATATGCAAATGATGAATAGGCATAACGGAATAAATGCATGCCTACCTTTAAAGGTCAAACTACAAACTCCAAAACACAACTTATTTGGTGTTGCGGTTCATTTAAAGCTAATGTCCATCTTGCTGCTTCAGAGTTTTGTAATAACTGTGTCGAAGTGGCCTTGCGGAGGCACCAATGATAACCTATCAGAATAAGTGCACTTCTATTTTAGCACCAGCAGCACTACCGCAGACATCAAGGTAACGCCCCTTTACTATAAATCGGATCAATTAATGAAGAATTCAATGCTGCCCTCCTGTGGAGTGAAGTGGTATTACTGGTGTGCAAAGCATAGGTAGGCTGGAATGGATCTCTGCAATGCATTTATTTTTTAAATATATATTTCACCTTTATTTAACCAGGTAGGCTAGTTGAGAACAAGTTCTCATTTACAACTGCGACCTGGCCAAGATAAAGCAAAGCAGTGCGACACAAACAACAACACAGAGTTACACATGGAATAAACAAGTGTACAGTCAATAACACAATAGAAAAAGTATATATACAGTGTGTGCAAATGAGGTAGGATAACGGAGGTAAGGCAATAAATAGGCCATAGTGGTGAAATAATTACAATATAGCAATTAAACACTGGAGTGATAGATGTGCAGAAGATGAATGTACAAGTAGAGATACTGGGGTGCAAAGGAGCAAAATAAATAAAATAGATAACAGTATGGGGATGAGGTAGTTGGATGGGCTAATTACAGGTGGGCTATGTACAGGTGCAGTGATCTATGAGCTTCTCTGACAGCTATCTATGGTTGAATATCTTTTCAGATTTTGAACGCTCCCAACTCTGGCTCGTAATATTTACTACCAGTGTTTGTAGAAACTATACCCCGTTGATCAGTTTATAATTGGATAGTAAAATTCCCGAAAACCAGGGGTAGGCTATCACGCCAGAAAAGGTTAAACAGTAAAGGGTCATTGGAAGATGGACGATAATCCAGCTGTCCCGCAGCTGTTGAGCTGCTCAGTTCCCATCCCAGTTGCAATTCTATTAATTCAACTCATATCGAGCATGTCGGCTGCATCCACTAGATGGCGACACTTGACTATGGAGTAAATGGTGTGTCTGGCGAAAGCACAACACGTTATCCACAATGCCTAGTATCTGGATGCAGATACTTAGCCATGTGGGTGTGGACTGGGAGTTATGGGGGGGTGTAAATATGAGGTTTTAGATATATTTCAATGTTGTCTTTTACTTTACAAAAACACTTGAAAGAAGGCTATTCTATCACTGGTAAAAAACGACTGTTAGTTGTCTTCCACCTAGTAGGTGCCTGTTAGTCTGGAAACCCAGCGCTTGTGCAATGTGCGTCTAATCCTCACCCACTCTCTCCAGCCTGCGTGTTCAGCCCAGTCAGTCTCTGAGTCCGGAGATAGGAGAGATAGCCAGGCTGGGCTGTAATTCCCCTACTACAGCCAGTGCCATGCTTAAACACAGTACTGCGCGGGCAGTTTCATATTCATTTCTTCTGTTGTTCGTTAGTCATGCTATTGTTATGAAAACTCTTCACAATGTCATATCCCTTTTCTTTTTAATTTCCTATGACGTACTCTATGGGAAATTTCTCTCTCTCGTTCCATTTTTCTGTGGTAAACAAGAGATAGATTCTTTGGAGAAAAAAAAAGATAATGATCTTTGAATAATTCTGCTCTACACTGGTAGTCAATGCCCCTTACTGTTAGACATGATATTAACAGTACACTCTTAGAAAAAAAGGTGCTACTGTATCTAGAACATAAAAGGGTTTATCAGATGTCCCCATAGGAGAACCCTTTGAATAACTATTTTTGGGTTCCAGGTAGAACCCTTTCGGGTTTCTTGTACAACCCTTTCTACAGATAGTTCTACATGGAATGCAAAATGGTTCTACCGAGAACCAAAAAGGGTTCTACCTGGAACCAAAAATAGTTTTCCTAGGGGACTGCCGAATAACCCTTTTGGAGACTCTTTTTCTAAGAGGTAGACCTATGCCATTTTACAACGTCATCATTTCTTTTTAATTTCTCTTTTCTTTTTTATTTACGATGGCGTAACCTCTTGGAAAAAAACATTGATTCATTATTAAATTAATCTAATAAAATCCAAGAGATTCAGTAGATTCTGTTCCACTGAAAGAGGAAAGCATGTTTTAAGTTTTCTGTTTTCTGTCCCCCCCATCTCTCTCTGTCTTTCTCTGCTCTTCTGCAGTAGCCTATATCTGGGGGAATCTATTTTGCATTGCCAGGAATCCTGTTTGCTAGTGACCCAGGTGTGTTAAACCCCTAGAACTCCCTACACCATCAACGTCTTAGTTTCCAGCTAAATTAAGCAGCCAGAGTTACGTTACATATGGATTTAGTTGACAAGATAGCATAAAACTCCTCAATCCTTTTCCTGTTTAATGATACATTGAATTTGTAAATGGTATAAATAAAAATGAATAATATGAATAAATGGTATCTTCAGAATCTCTCAAGCAAAGCCTCACACCAAACTGCACTTATTAACATGAACCTATAATGGGGCAACTCTTTCATCTGTGCAAATCTCTCTGAGTATGTGAATGAATGGCCAAAGAGATGATGTACGATAAAGCTATATTATCGACATGAGGAGAGTAAGGATGGTTAGATGGTGGAGGACAGAGAGAGAGAGAGAGAGAGAGAGAGAGAGAGAGAGAGAGAGAGAGAGAGAGAGAGAGAGAGAGAGAGAGAGAGAGAGAGAGAGAGAGAGAGAGAGAGAGAGAGAGAGAGAGAGAGAGAGAGAGAGAGAGAGAAAGAAAGAAAGAAAGAAAGAAAGAAAGAAAGAAAGAAAGAAAGAAAGAAAGAAAGAAAGAAAGAAAGAAAGAAAGGGAGAGGGGAGGGGAGAGAGAGCAAGAGGAAAATATATATAGCTAGAGAGATAGAGAGAGAGACAGAGAGAGAGAGAGGAGAGGGGAATGTGTGTGATTTCAAAGTGTGGTTCCTTTGTACGGCTCACAGATATGGTACAGAGGGAGCTAGCCTGTACCTCTTTTACACACGTTGCCATGGAAACCAGCCCAGCAGCCACCCAGCAGCTGTATGAATCCTAAGAAATTCCGACACACATTCTCCCCCATACTACCCCACCCCCATACACACATACTACACACACACATGCACACGCACGCAAGCACACATACATACCCTCACACACACACACACATTCCCCACCACATACACACATATAGTACACACATAAACATCTCCCCCATCCACAATTAGGGTTTCACAAATCTGGTAAATATCCCAAAATCAGGTAAATATCTCAAAATCAGGTAACTATCCCAAAATCAAGTAAATATCCCAAAATCAGGTAAATATCCCAAAATCAGGTAAATATCCCAAAATCAAGTAACTATCCCAAAATCAAGTAAATATCCCAAAATGAGATAAATATCCCAAAATCAAGGAAAATATCGCAAAATCAGGTAAATATCCCAAAATCAGGTAACTATCCCAAAATCAAGTAAATATCCCAAAATCAGGTAAATATGCCAAAATCAGGTAAATATCCCAAAATCAGGTAAATATCCCAAAATCAAGTAAATATCCCAAAATCAGGTAAATATCCCAAAATCAGGTAAATATTCCAAAATCAGGTAAATATCCCAAAATCAGGTAAATATTCCAAAATCAGGTAAATATCCCCAAATTCCCTGGTTTTCCAGAAAACTTGGTTGGAAAAATTCCAGAATATGGAGGGAATAAGCAGGAAATCCAGAATCCTCCAAGTAGGTTTCTGGAAAACCTGGGAATATTGGGAATTTCTGATATAATAGTAAGCCCTCTATAGCAGAACCCCTGTAAAGCCTCTAGTAACCAGGGGCACTCCTCTAGTAAACAGGGGCATTCCTCTAGTAACCAGGGGAGTTCCTCTAGTAACCAGGGGAGTTCCTCTAGTATCCAGGGGAGTTCCTCTAGTAACCAGGTGCACTCCTCTAGTAAACAGGGGCATTCCTCTAGTAATCAGGGGAGTTCCTCTAGTAACCAGGGAAATTCCTCTAGTAACCAGGTGCACTCCTCTAGTAAACAGGGGCATTCCTCTAGTAACCAGGGGAGTTCCTCTAGTAACCAGGGGAGTTCCTCTAGTAACCAGGGGCACTCCTCTAGTAACCAGGGACTCTCCTCTAGTATCCAGGGGCACTCCTCTAGTAACCAGGGGCTCTCCTCTAGTAACCAGGGGCACTCCTCTAGTATCCAGGGGCACTCCTTTAGTATCCAGGGACTCTCCTCTAGTAACCAGGGACTCTCCTCTAGTAACCAGGGGCACTCCTCTAGTAACCAGTGGCTCTCCTCTAGTAACCAGTGGCTCTCCTCTAGTAACCAGGGACTCTCCTCTAGTATTCAGGGGCACTCCTCTGGTAACCAGGGGCTCTCCTCTAGTAACCAGGGACACTCCTCTAGTAACCAGGGACTCTCCTCTAGTATTCAGGGGCACTCCTCTGGTAACCAGGGGCTCTCCTCTAGTAACCAGGGGCACTCCTCTAGTATCCAGGGGCACTCCTCTAGTAACCAGGGGCTCTCCTCTAGTAACCAGGGACTCTCCTCTAGTAACCAGGGGCACTCCTCTAGTAACCAGGGACACTCCTCTAATACAATTTTAAAACACTAAAGTGCTATTTGGAGAAGAACAAAAACAAGCATAAATGACCCCAGCCATTATTACCTTGGCTGCTGTAGCTTCATTTACCTCAGTCCATCTACAGACACACAGCCTATTAGCTATACAAATAGCCGCTACACATTTAATCAACGGGATTAAAATCTATAATTCAACGTACAGCGGAATCTGTTAGCTGAAATTAGCAGTTTTAAAAGCTAATTTCCTGTAATTCTACACATTTTGTCATGACTTACACCATGTTAGTATGATATCTGAGTGAGAGTGACTAACAAAATCAATGGGGGACCCCTGGAGGTCAATGCCCCTTGCTTGGCACATGCGCTGTGTTCCCGGTCAGTAATTTGGTCATGATTACTACGTTTAGTTAGCTGGTTAGACTAACTACACTAATGAATCCAATCTAAAGAGTTTTAACTGACATGGGGCTAATTGAGAGACTGTCAGTGAGTGGCATTTAACAAGAGAGAAACTGCTGATACACAACCACATTTTGAAACTGCACCTTGTGTATTCTAGTATTCTAACTCTCAACAGTAAAATGAGACCCAGACTGAGTTCCCCCAAAAATACAAAAAATAAAACTGAAAGCTGCGACCCACAGACCTACAAAGAGATGCACAGCGAGAACAGAGAGAGATAGACAAGCAAGGAAATGATTCAGCAACTACAGAGAAAACAAACCGCGACCTTCGACTTCAGGGAAACATCTATCAACTATGTTGCCTATGAGCAAAGACATACCAATGAAGTGCTTTCACTGCTGTCATTTTCCACGTGGAATGAGAAGTTACACACTTACTTTCAGTAAAAGTCAAAAGTTTGGACACACCTACTCATTCAAGGGTTTTTCTTTATTTGTACTATTTTCTACATTGTAGAATAATAGTGAAGACATCAAACTATGAAATAACCCATATGAAATCACAAAGTAACCAAAAAAGTGTATTCAATATATATTTTGCCACCCTTTGCCTTGATGACAGCTTTGCACACTCTTGACATTCTCTCAACCAGCTTCATGAGGAATGCTTTATCCAACAGTCTTGAAGTAGTTCCCACATATGCTGAGCACTTGTTGGCTGCTTTTCCTTCACTCTGCGGTCCAACTCTTCCCAAACCATCTCAATTGGGTTGAGGTTGGGTGTTTGTGGAGGCGAGGTCATCTGATGCTGCACTCCATCACTCTCTTTGGTGAAATAGCCCTTACACAGCCTGGAGGTGTGTTTTGGGTCATTGTACTGTTGAAAAACAAATGATAGTCCCACTAAGCACAAACCAGATGGGATGGCATATCGCTGCAGAATGCTGTGGTAGCCATGCTGGTTAAGTGTGCCTTGAATTCTAAATAAATCACAGACAGTGTCACCATAACACCTCCTCCTCCATCCTTCACGGTGGGAACCACACATGTGGAGATCATCCGTTCATCTACTCTGTGTCTCACATAGACACGGCCGTTGGAACCAAAAATCTCAAATTTGGACTCATCAGACCAAAGGACAGATTTCCACCGTCTAATTTACATTTACATTACATTTAAGTCATTTAGCAGACGCTCTTATCCAGAGCGACTTACAAATTGGTGCATTCACCTTATGATATCCAGTGGAACAACCACTTTACAATAGTGCATCTAACTCTTTTAAGGGGGGGGGGTTAGAAGGATTACTTTATCCTATCCTAGGTATTCCTTAAAGAGGTGGGGTTTCAGGTGTCTCCGGAAGGTGGTGATTGACTCCGCTGACCTGGCGTCGTGAGGGAGTTTGTTCCACCATTGGGGTGCCAGAGCAGCGAACAGTTTTGACTGGGCTGAGCGGGAACTGTACTTCCTCAGAGGTAAGGAGGCGAGCAGGCCAGAGGTGGATGAACGCAGTGCCCTTGTTTGGGTGTAGGGCCTGATCAGAGCCTGAAGGTACGGAGGTGCCGTTCCCCTCACAGCTCCGTAGGCAAGCACCATGGTCTTGTAGCGGATGCGAGCTTCAACTGGAAGCCAGTGGAGAGAGCGGAGGAGCAGGGTGACGTGAGAGAACTTGGGAAGGTTGAACACCAGACGGGCTGCGGCGTTCTGGATGAGTTGTAGGGGTTTAATGGCACAGGCAGGGAGCCCAGCCAACAGCGAGTTGCAGTAGTCCAGACGGGAGATGACAAGTGCCTGGATTAGGACCTGCGCCGCTTCCTGTGTGAGGCAGGGTTGTACTCTGCGAATGTTGTAGAGCATGAACCTACAGGAACGGGTCACCGCCTTGATGTTAGTTGAGAACGACAGCGTGTTGTCCAGGATCACGCCAAGGTTCTTAGCACTCTGGGAGGAGGACACAATGGAGTTGTCAACCGTGATGGCGAGATCATGGAACGGGCAGTCCTTCCCCGGGAGGAAGAGCAGCTCCGTCTTGCCGAGGTTCAGCTTGAGGTGGTGATCCGTCATCCACACTGATATGTCTGCCAGACATGCAGAGATGCGATTCGCCACCTGGTTATCAGAAGGGGGAAAGGAGAAGATTAATTGTGTGTTGTCTGCATAGCATTGATGCTATGCACACTGATGTCTAATGTCCATTGCTCGTGTTTCTTGGCCCAAGCAAGTCTCTTCTTATTATTGGTGTCCTTTAGTAGTGTTTTTTTGGCAGCAATTCAAACAAGGCCTGATTCACGCAATCTCCTCTGAACAGTTGATGTTGAGATGTGTCTGTTACCTCTGTGAAGCATTTATTTGGGCTGCAATCTGAGGTGCAGGTAACTCTAATAAACTGGTTTTTGCCACTGCACTTGAAGAAACAAAGTTCTTGGAATTTTCCGCATTGACTGACCTTCATGTCTTAAAGTAATGATGGACTGCCGTTTCTCTTTGCTTATTTGAGCTGTTCTTGCCATAATATAGATTTGGTCTTTTACCAAATAGGGCTATCTTCTATAAACCCCCCTACCTTGTCATAACACAACTGATTGGCTCAAACGCATTAAAGAAGGAAAGAAATTCCACAAATTAACTTTTAACAAGGCACACCTGTTAATTGAAACGCTTTCCAGGTGACTACCTCATGAAGCTAGTTTATAGAATGCCAAAATTGTGCAATGCTGTCATCAAGGCAAAGGGTGGCTACTTTGAAGAATCTCAAATATAAAATATATTTTGATTTGTTTAACACTGGTTGCTACATGATTCCATATCATGTATTTCATAGTTTTGATGTCATCACTATTATTCTACAATGTACAAAATAGTACAAATAAAGAAGAACCCTGGAATGAGTAGGTGTGTCCAAACTTTTGACTGGTACTCTATGTACTGTAGGTACGCACCGGCACACACAGAAATGGAGCATGATAATTAGAACATGTCTTGTGTTAACCATCTGGGCTGATCACTCCAATAGGATACAATACTGAGCAGCATGAGAGGGAAATAGGTTCAAAATGGAACGTGGGAGAGGGGGATGAGATAGAGTAGAGGAAGAGAGGAGAAAAGAAGAGTAGACGCTCTGTAATGTCCTGTCAGCTCTCAGTCTTGCAGGCTTTGAATTTCACTGACGCAGCGTGAAGCCTTAGTGATCACCATGAACACTATGACCTTAGAGAGACGGACAAAAAACCTTCAACAGACCCCCTCCATCTCACATTAGGCCTGCTACTGACAGATAGTCCTCTTAGGGAGGTTTTAACAGACCACACAACAACATCCCTTTATCAGAACAACAGGGAATAAATCTCACTCATAGGTCTGAAATGGCACCCTTTTTCCCAATGTAGTGCACTACTTTATAATGCACTACCCATGGCTCCGGTAAAAAGTGGGGAATAGGGTGCCATTTGGGGAATAGGGTGCCATTTGGGTGTCACCCATAGTCTTGAATTGGATCTCTGTGACGGGTAGTTAAAGAGAGTCCCCAATAGCTGAAGTTGACCTCCTAGTGGAGCTGTAGTTTAGTTGTGTTCATTACTTGTAGCTTTAGCTAGCTGTCCTATATGTGGTGCAGATATAAGATCTGCTCACTCTGTCTGGTTGTGCCTGTATGAAGAGTTTGCCCTCCACTGTCCTTCTCCACTGGGTTCCATTGTATTGAGTTTGAAGCCTCCTTGGCCTTCTCCGTGTATGATTTGGTTCGAACTCACCTTCAGTCTTATTGTTAGAGCTGAGGAAAGATGCGCTTGATATTTCTCATAATGGAGTGATGTATTCTTTGCCTCAAGAGGCTCACGACTCGTCTCTTTTTTTCTCTGCTAGCTTTGCTTGGCTGGTTGGCAGTCAGCGGCGCATTAATAAATGATAAAGGAAATCAAAGGCTTACCGACAGCATGATTGGATACAACATCTTGAAGAAACAGTACATGTAGACAGTGCATATCATTTGAGAATATAATTCTTTTAAAAATAATTTCCTACCATTTTAATGCATTTAATGCATTCTATTTGGTATGAAAGCCTAAAAACAAGCAGTGAAATTCAAATCCACGGATGGCTTTTTCTATTTTTTACCCCCACCCCCCACACCTCCCTCCCCCTCTAACACACTCCTGTTGTGTGTCACTGCTGATTATTTTTCAAAGGAGCAATTTATTTCAATGTTTATCATTTCATCCATTCCCCCAAAGATAACATCAGTGAATTCATTATCTTTGAGAGAGAGATGAGGGGGTCCAGAAAAAGATTCATATTCTATCTCTCCACCTCTCTCTTTCTCTGTCTGTTTTTCCCATTTCAGATTTATCCTTCACTTTGTAAAGGCATATGGAAATGGGAGAGGAGCAGATGGTGATTTGGTCCCACGGGCAGTACAGATGACTTATGAATAATGAAGAATAGAGAGGAAATTGTTTGGCTGGTTACACAGAGTTGTGATGCTATAGATACACAGTCATTCCACACAGATAAACCTTAATCAATAGTGAATCCTTTCCGAATGAGGACGCACCCACAGCGCCACTTCATATCTGTCTGCTTAAACTACTTGTTTATCAAATGGCTTCGTGACAGACAATTAATGGAAGACAAGGTTCATTTGAATGATGATGTTTTTTATCAACTACTGTAATGTACAAAGTATATTCCCTCTGGAAACATACTTTACTTCAGCTCCTTTATTGAAGTGTGTATTTGACTAAATACTTAAGTTTATTCAATCAAAACAAATCAAATTGTATTTGGCACATGCGCAGAATACAACTGGTGTAGACTTTACTGTGAAATGCTTGCATACAATGACGCAGAGTTTAGATGTTGGAACATTGCTTCCAGCACTTGCTTCTATTCAGCCACAAGAGCATTAGAGAGGTCGGGCACTGATGTTGGACAATTAGGCCTGGCTCGCAGTCGGCGTTCCAATTCATCCCAAAGGTGTTAGATGGGGTTGACGTCAGGGCACTGTACAGGCCAGTCAAGTTCGACAAACCATTTTTGTACGGACCTCGCTTTGTTCATGGGGGCATTGTCATGCTGAAACAGGAAAGGGCCTTCCCCAAACTGTTGCCACAAAGTTGGAAGCACAGAATCGTCTAGAGTGTTATTGTATGCTGTAGTGTTAAGATTTCCCTTCACTGGAACAAAGGGGCCTAGCCTGAATCATGAAAACAGCCACAGATCATTATTCCTCCCCCACCAAACTTTACAGTTGGCACTATGCATTGGGGCAGGTAGCGTTCTCTTGGCATCCGCCAATCCCAGATTCGTCCGTCGGATTGCCAGACGGTAAAGCGCGATTCATCCCTCCAGAGAACGCGTTTCCACTGCTCAAGAGTTCAATGGCGGCGAGCTTTACACCACTCCAATGCTTGGCATTGCGCATGGTGAGCTTAGGCTTGTGTGCGGCTGCTCGGCCATGGAAACCCATTTCATGAAGCTCTCGACTAACAGTTATTGTGCTGACGTTGCTTCAAGAGGCAGTTTGAAACTCTGTAGTGAGTGTTGCAACCAAGGACAGATGATTTATACGAGCTAAGCGCATCAGCACTCGGTGGTCCTGTTCTGTGTGCTTGTCTGGCCTACCACTTTGTGGCTGAGCCTAGATCCTAGACGTTTCCACTTCACAATAACTGCACTTACAGTTGACTGGGGCATCTCTAGCAGGGCAGAAATTCTACAAACTGACTTGTTGGAAAGATGGCATCTATGACGGTGGCACGTTGACCATCACTGAGCTCTTCAGTAAGGCCATTCTACTGCCAATGTTTGTCTATGGAGATTGTATGACTGTTCTCGATCTTATACACCTGTCAACAACTGGTGTGACTGAAATATCTGAATCCACTAATTTAAAGGGGTATCCAGATACTTTGGTTTATATAGTGCATGTACATGAAGGCAGGGTAAAGTGACTAGGCATCAGGATAGATGATAAGAGACAAATAAAGAACAGAGTAGCAGCAGCAAATTATGTGTAAAACTGTGTGTGTGCGCGAGTGTGTAATGTGTATGTATGTACAGTTGAAGTCGGACGTTTACATACACCTTAGCCAAATACATTTAAACTCAGTTTTTCATAATTCCTGACATTTACTCCTAGTAAGAATTCCCTGTCTTAGGTCAGTTAGGATCAACACTTTATTTTAAGAATGTGAAATGTCAGAATAATAGTAGAGAGAATGATTTCTTTCAGCTTTTATTTCTTTCATCACATTCCCAGTGGGTCAGAAATTTATATACACTCAATTTGTATTTGGTAGCATTGCCTTTAAATTGTTTAACTTGGATCAAACGTTTCGCGTAGCCTTCCACAAACTTCCCACAATAAGTTGGGTGAATTTTGGCCCATTCCTCCTGACAGAGCTGGTGTAACTGAGTCAGGTTTGTAGGCCTCCTTGCTCGGACACGCTTTTTCAGTTCTGCCCACACATTTTCTATAGGATTGAGGTCAGGGCTTTGTGATGGCCATTCTAATACCTTGACTTTGTTGTCCTTAAGCCATTTTCCCACAACTTTGGAAGTATGCTTGGGGTCATTGTCCATTTGGAAGACCCATTTGCGACCAAGCTTTAACTTCCTGACTGATGTCTTGAGATGTTGCTTCAATATATCCACATAATTTTCATTCCTCATGATGTCATTTATTTGTGAAGTGCACCAGTCCCTCCTGCAGAAAAGCGCCTCCACAACATGATGCTGCCACCCCCGGAGCAGTGGCTTCTTCCTTGCTGAGCGGCCTTTCAGGTTATGTCGATATAGGACTCGTTTTACTGTGGATATAGATACTTTTGTACCTGTTTCCTCCAGCATCTTCATAAGGTCCTTTGCTGTTGTTCTGGGATTGATTTGCACTTTTCGCACCAAAGTACGTTCATCTCTAGGAGACAGAACGCCTCTCCTTCCTGAGCGGTATGACAGCTGTGTGGTCCCATGGTGTTTATACTTGCGTACTATTGTTTGTACAGATGAACGTGGTACCTTCAGGCGTTTGGAAATTGTTCCCAAGGATGAGGCAGACTTGTGGAGGTGAACAACAAAAAAATCTGAGGTTTTGGCTGATTTCTTTAGATTTTTCCATGATGTCAAGCAAAGAGGCACTGAGTTTGAAGGTTGGCCTTGACATACATCAACTGGTACACCTGAAATTGAAACAAATGATGTCAATTAGCCTATCAGAAGCATCTAATGCAATGAATTTTCTTTTCGGAATTTTCCAACCTGTTTAAAGGCAGTCAACTTAGTGCATGTAAACTTCTGACCCACTGGAATTGTGATACTGTGAGTTATAAGTGAAATAATCTGTCTGTAAACAATTGTTGTAAAAATGTACTTGTGTCATGCACAAAGTAGATGTCTTAACCGGCTTGTCAAAACTATAGTTTGTTAACAAGACATTTGTGGAGTGGTTGAAAAACGAGTTTTAATGACTCCAACCTAAGTGTATGTAAACTTTCGACCTCAACTGTATGTATGTATGTTTGTGTTGTGTCGGTCTGCACACGCGCGTGTGTGGGCGTTTGTCGTTCATGTGAATGTGTTTGGGTTTTGTGTGCGAGTGTCAACGTGGTGTGTGTGAGTGAGTGTGTATATTAACCAAGACAATTAGTGAAAACGGTATAGCCTAATCATTTTCTAACTTGATTGTTGTCTCTCTGTCTTTATCTTTCTCTCTGAACGACCAGACCAGTGCTGTCGTGACCCAGGCCTGCTGCAATGGGAGTGCTGTAGTGCGAGAGCACAGAGAGGTGGTTAACCACAAACACACATGGTTAACTCTTCTTCCTCTACGTGCTGTTTCCTGGGCCTGTACAGTCTATCACAGCTGTCCTGACACACAGTACTACTGCTCTATATGAATGGAGTTATGTAGGTCTTAACAGGATCCACTAACCTGGGACCATATCCAATCACAACCCTCCATCTTAAGTGACAGGCCTCTCAACACTTGCCCCAAAAAATTAAGGGACTACAAGACACGGTAAGGATCGAACTCTTTTAAAAGATATGACAAAATATTGTATTCGTCTGCGGTTGCCAGCTCTTACTCATAATATTGGGCTATTGTGTTAACAAAAGATTTACTATTACATTCACTGTTTGAATACATTAAAATCATCGACTGACTTCAGAAGATTGTCTGAAATTGCCACTTGTACATGAGATAAAAAATATTTAAAAAATGGCTTTAAAAAAAACAAACAGTTAAATGGTTGTTTACTCCTCTGCAATCAAAATGTATCCAGTTTGTTTTCAGATACAGCTGGGAAACGGGAAAAAAATCATGCAAAACAGACGTTAGAAATTGTGTTGCCAGGCAACCATTTTAGGTAGCAGTTGATTAAAACACTTTTCAGACTGGCTCAATCGAAAGTGTTAGAGTTGGTGTATGTGCTGTTAAATGAATTCAACTGTGCAGTAACAGAAAATTGGTGAAGCACGACTCGCCTTGCTGCTGTGAAATACTCTCATCTGAATATGTACTGTCTGTATTAAATTAAATGTATATTACATTAAGAACATGTTACAGTCTTGGAAATACAACAGGCTATTAGTCACTGCCTGCATGAAGAAACACAATGAAATCCAAATCAGTAATGGAATGGTTATGACTACCTACGTAGTTCATTCAGGCCTACCCTCCTGTGAGTTCATACATGGTTTAAAAAAACACTTTGATGAATTATTCATCTCTATAAAAACTAGAAAACAAAACGTCATTACAAAATCAGTAGAAATGTATTTTCTTATCAACACTTATCAAAAATATCTGCACCGCATTTTGCATAGATGGATACAATGTATTTGACATGACTGTTTACATGATTGTGAAAACAACTTCTTAAAAAGTGAAAAGGGTAAAAAGCTATTTCAGGACTTTGGCCACATTGTAGATACTAGCAACAGACTATCTGTTGATAAGCAACTGACTATCTGTTGATAAGCAACTGACCATCTGTTGATAAGCAACTGACCATCTGTTGATAAGCAACTGACCATCTGTTGATAAGCAACTGACCATCTGTTGATAAGCAACTGACCATCTGTTGATAAGCAACTGACCATCTGTTGATAAGCAACTGCTTGCTAAGGTTACGGTTAGGGTAAGGTTTAGAATAAGGGTTAGGTTAGGGCTAGTAGACAGTTAGTTGAAATGTTACTGATAGCCTGTAGAGCATCTGCAGATGGACCATTCAAATAAAGTGTTACCAGGATTTTTTACAAACTTAATGAGAAAATGCAGTGGACCTACTATGTCCCTATGCACACAAGAAAAAACGGATCATTTATTAACAGGACTAAATTACTATTGACTGGAATAACTCATGAACAACCTTAAATACATATTTGAACCCAAAGACTTGGACATTTCAATAGCCTATCAACTCTCTCTAAATATATTTTTCTTACATCCGAATAAGATATGATATCTATTCAATAAGGAATACAATAAATATTGCAAATATATTGTAGGTTACTAACCGATTTTCGTTAATGAAATATATTAAGCTAATTTACTTAAATATAACAAAGAGGGAAAACATTGAACAAATATTTAATAACATTTGTTCATAACTTAAACACTGCCAGGGCCATTAGTCTGAAACAGCATGTAAAAAAATAAGATTTTCCAAGAAAATAATCCTCAATTTCGATCAGTTTCTTCACAGATCTGTATTCCATATGGATTGACTCATATGTATCGTACTCAACCATTCACAGTTGACTGATCCTTCCACACAATACTATGGAACTCTGAACCTTCAAACCCATCTCTGCCTGTTGTCGCAGATGACGTCCTGAGCTCCGTATGTGGGTAGCTCCTCCTCTACTTCCTCTGACGTCACTTCCTTCTCTATGTGACATCAGTAATCCACGGAAAAGTGGCCAGGTAATCCTTGTCCAGAATTGAGGAATTCCTAAGCGACAGCATTACCAGTTTTCCCACTTTCCTCCCAGCTTTCCAGACCAGGTAATCCCAGACTTGGCATTAAGCGAAATCATCTCTCCTCCTCTTCCTCAGATGAAGGTGTACTGGGCGGGGTGTCTCCAGACAGCTTGTGCTCTACAGGGTAAAAGGTGCCAGGTGAGATGCCCAGGATCAGTTGGCGTACTGGGCATAGAAGGCCACCTTGACCCTCTCTATCTGGTGACACAGCTTGATGGCTGGACCCAGCTTCAACTCCATACACTCCTGGACTGTGGGCAGGGTCAGCAACAACAATGCCTGGCCATCTATGTCCTGCAGAGACAATAAGGACAGAGAGACAGAGAATAAGGACAGAGAGACAGAGAATAAGGACAGAGAGACAGAGACAGAGATAGAGAATAAGGACAGAGACAGAGAATAAGGACAGAGAGACAGAGAGTCAGAGAATAAGGACAGAGAGACAGAGGAAAGGATGACGATGTCAATGATAATGTGAAGAGAGAGTCTGTACATCAAACGAGAAAGTGTGTTGAATTGGGGAGGTGTGTGTCTGCATGTATTTCAGAGTGTGTGCACAGTGTGTGTGTGTACCTGCTCCTGGAAGATGTTGGCGAGAGCAGCACAGTCGGTGGAGGTGATGAACGTGACCACGTCTTCTACGGACCACTCCAGAGGGTTCCTCTCCAGCACCAGCTGACACTCCGCCTCACTACACTCCACCTGCAGGACCACAGGACACATGGCCACAAAGATCAATCTACATACAGGACCTTTATCGACTGGATATGACATCAGGATGCCATTCACTGACCATATCTGGGCCACCCGGCCACCAGGGAGGCAAAGAACCCATCAAATACTAAATCACATCTTCATTATTGTGGGTCTGTGTATGTGTGTGTCTCTGCGTGTAGCATTTGCTCTCACCTGCATCTCCTGTCTCTTGGGTGGGTGGTACTTGTTCCCCTGGTTATATGACAGGGACCGAGTGCTCCGCCTCCTGCTTTCAGGACCCTCACGGCTGCCCGAAGCTATGCCGGTATGGGTGGCCCTGCGTAGCGTCACGGCGCGCCGCGGCCGGCTGTTAGCCACCTCCACAGAGGACGTGTCTATGTGGTCCTCGCGCGGCTCAGAGCTGGTGCCTTCTTCACTGCCCGACTGCAACATAAGATCATCTTCATCCTCGTCTTCATCACTGTCCTGTTGGGAGTTATAGGGTCAATCTTAGTGCAGTGACAATCAAGTCCATTATGTAATAGAAAGAAATACACACAAGAAGAGAGAGAAAGAGACGAGAGAGAGAAGAGACACACGAAGAGAGAGAGAGAAAGAGAGACACACAGAGACAGAGAGAAAGAGACACAGAGAAAGAGAGACACAGACAAAGAGAGAGAGACACAGAGACACACACAGAGAGAGACAAAGAGAGAGAGAGAGACAGAGAGAGAGAGACAGAGAGAAAGAGAGACACAGACAGAGAGAGACAGAGAGACAGAGAGAGACAGAGAGAGAGAGACACAGAGAGAAAGAGAGAGACAAAGAGAGAAAGAGAGACACAGACAAAGAGAGAGAGACACAGAGACACAGAGAGAAAGAGAGACACACAGAGAGAGACAAAGAGAGAGAGAGACACACAGACAGAAAGAGAGACAAAGAGAGAAAGAGAGAGAGACACACAGAGAGAGAGAGACACGGAGAGAAAGAGAGAGAGACACGGAGAGAAAGAGAGAGAGACACGGAGAGAAAGAGAGAGAGACACGAAGAGAAAGAGAGAGAGACACGGAGAGAAAGAGAGAGAGACACGGAGAGAAAGAGAGAGAGACGCGGATAGAGAGAGACACGGATAGAAAGAGAGACACGGAGAGAAAGAGACATGAAGAGAGAGAAAGAGAGACCCACAGAGAGAGCGAGAAAGAAAGAAAAGGAAAAAGAGAGGGGGAGGGGAACACAGCCTTCACTCTTATACACAAGAGAAAGAGAGACATGGAGAGAGCGACAGACAGACCGAAATAGAGGGAGAGCTCTGTCAGACCTGTGGTGACCCTGCAGGAGTGTAGTCCACTGCAGACGAGCGCCGTTTCTTCTGGACAAAGATGGCCTTCCTCTTCTTCCTGCGTCGTGTGGGTTTGGCCTCCAGACTCTCCTCTCCTCCAAACGGCTTAGACAGCTTCTTCTTCTTACCGTAGTAATACGCTGGGGACACAACACTCAACACAGTTCATATGGGCTCAATTCTGACGCAGGTTAGCTATTCATTTAAAAGGGGGTTTAATCAAACAAATGGCTGTGTGTATTTTCGTGTGTGTGTGTGTGTGTGTTTTTTGTGACAGACACACAAACTCACACTTGTAGAAAATTACTGTATTTGTTCGCGCACGCACACACCAACCTACAAACATATATGAAGTTGATCTTAGTTCCCATCAACAGAAACCCACACATGAACACACAAGTAGAGTAACCACACACACACACACACTCACTATATTTGGTCTTGGTCTGCATAGAGCAGTTCTCAGGACACTGGTCTGTGACTTGGACGGGGCTGAAGAGGTTGGGACAGCACTGCAGCTTCACACACACTTTACGACAGAAGTCTGGGATCTGCTCTGCCAGACGCACGATCCGGATGGACGATCGATACGTCTTCCCTTTGTATCTAAGGAGCGGAGAGAAACAGTGTCAGCTCAGGCCAACGGGATTGTTCATACATGACCTTACACTCAGGATGGTCACCAGGAGCCTAATGGTTGCTCCAATCCTGGTCGAGCTCCTCCAGGTGGGACTCACTTGGCTTTGAGGGTCTCCTCGTGGCAGTCCCAGTGCTGCTCTTCTACATCCTGTAGTTCCCTCAGGACACGCCCAGGCTTGTAGGCCGCATTGATTAGCATGCTCAGCACCTGCACGGAGACACACAGGAGAACACACTTTCTTCAAGACATTGTCATTTTTTTCTCCCTAGTTGTGAAGTGAGCGTGACACAAAAACCAGAGAACTACTAAAACCAGTAGGACACAAACACACTCAAATGAACACACATTCACACACTCACACTAGGGGGTATCTAGGGAAATTAAAGGCTGTTTTTGCTGAGTTACTGTGTGTGTGTGTGTGTGTGTGTGTGTGTGTGTGTGTGTGTGTGTGTGTGTGTGTGTGTGTGTGTGTGTGTGTGTGTGTGTGTGTGTGTGTGTGTGTGTGTGTGTGCGTAAACAGAAATGACTGACAGTTCAAATTAAACTGAAGCTGATGCTGAGAGACTGCAGGTGGTTAACAAGACATTTCCTTCTCTCTCTCCTTCCCTCCTCCCCCCTCCGGTCCTTTAATTAGGCATATGCCTCTCCACCTCCTCCAGAGTCTGTTGTTAGTTTTTCTGATCCCATAGGACTCTGGTCAACAGTAGTGGGAATAGATTTGGATGCAACCAGTATGTTGATGTTTCTCTACCTACCTCTTTGAGGACCAGAGTGCATTTCCCCGGTCCTACAGCCTGGGGCAACTCAGCGATGCGCCCCTTGTTCAGGTAAGGGCCAGAGAAACAGCGTTGGTTCACATAGATCTTGGAACAACAGTATCTCCCATTGGCTGAGCCTGGGGAGGAGAGAGAGAAGCATCATGGGACATCAGACAATCATCCAATGACAGACAGGTATAAGAATGACAGGCAGCCTATTAAGTTCAATCTCTTGATAGACTATATAGAAGTCCATTTTTTTTTTACAGAACTTAGAAGGGCATGAGTCTCTTATGGACACAATAGTGATGCACCCCCCCCCCACCCCCACTAAATAAACAGAACATTGGCTGTGTAAAATGTTGAGAGGAGTGCTAACAGAAGTGTAATATTGATTGATATGTAGAAGCTTGTTCGAACGCAACACTTTTCTGAGACAAGCCATGAGGTACCAACCGTGATTGTGAAGAGCAACTGTTAGACAGACGAATGTTGTTTGCTCATCAATATGAATCTGCTTTGAAACAGGTGTGGCTAACGCACACACACACACACACACACACACACACACACACACACACACACACACACACACACACACACACACACACACACACACACACACACACACACACACACACACACACACACACACACACACACACACACACACACACACACACACACACTCTCTCTACAGGGCTTTTCCATGCTAATCATGATCATCATTAACTCTCATTTTCATTAATAGCTGTAAATAAACAATCTCATATTTAAATTATGAATCTTGTTTACCTGTGTCCATGGCAACGGGCTCGCAGAGGTCGAGAGGGATTGTCTCCACGGGTTGAGGCGGAGCCAACCTACAGACGGAATATCAATCAACCCATGAGCCAATCAATCAATCGAGTGAACAGCAAAGTCGTCCAATCAAAGACACAGCTATTTAAGACCCTGTCAGATTTAGCTGAGTGTGATACATGTCCTTCCCCTAACACAACTGAACAACAACGGAAAAGAATGAGGGCTATTGATGAATGAGTCCCTTGGGTGAGAGATATAGCAAAAGAGGTTAGACGAGAGAGGTTGACAAAGTGTTACTGAAAGCCTCATTTGTCGTCTCTGAACGACCACTACCCTGATCCTTCAGAGCTGCGTTTCCCAGCCGCGACTGAAACATGTCATTTGTCAAAATAATAAATCTGTCCCCTGAAAAAAAAAACGGCAATTTCCAAGTGAACAGCTAGCTACTGTTCCGGGGGGGAAGGCTATGGTTTGAGAGAGAGGGGCCTCGAGGATTTTAAAGGCTATCTACTTGAGTGTGTTCTCCATCTAGGAGGTTGTACTGTAAAGTATAGCCCATACATTTCTATGGCTGCTGACATGGCTTGGCAATGCATTGATTTGTTTTTAGAGTGGAATAGCAATCTGTGTGATGGAACTGTTAAAGTGCTGGATGGGGCTTTTAAAAAAGGGAACGGAACAGTGAGGGTGGTTCTCTGTAGTTTTGGAGCATCAGCGAACTTACTGCTTCTCTGGCTGGACGACGGCTATCTTCTTCTGCTGCTGGCCTGCAATCAACACAAAATAATAGGGTTTGCACTGTGTAGGTGTAGGTGTGTGTGTGTGTGTGTGTGTGTGTGTGTGTGTGTGTGTGTGTGTGTGTGTGTGAGAGAGAGAGAGAGAAAGATGCAGGGATACTTACAGACAGGCTTCAGTGGAGGAGTCAAGAGGTAAGCATTGGTCTCACACCATCCTACAGGAAAGATGTCCATGGACTCCACATCCACAATACATTCAGGGACGGACTTAGGCAGGCCTGGAGAGGGACAAAAGAGCATGGGTTAAGACAGCTGTCCACACACACACACACACACACACACACACACACACAGGTCTCACCTTCCAGTCTGAGCCACAGCAGGCGACCCCTGACCTGTGTGATCTGAGCCACACACACCTCGGTGGGCCTGACAGGGTTAACGGCCTCCAGCCACATGTCTTTAGCGAAGCCTCGGCTCTGCCACGCCTACACACACACACACACACACACACACACACACACACACACACACACACACACACACACACACACACACACACACACACACAATGGGATAAACAGTAGACATAACAATGGATCATTCTGCACAAAAGACTTAAGCCACACACATTCTCCTTGGTCTTGTTTGATTGAGAGGAAATGTATGTTGTTAATGAATAATCGCTCATTTAAAGGTGCAATATGCAGAAATCGCTCCACCATTTCCTGGTTGCTAAAATTCTAATAGTTCACCTAATTTCATTTTGTGACAAAATAAGCAGTCATAGTGTAGAGAATCATTGTACCATGTTAACTGCTGTGAAATATATTTTCCATCACCAAAAATATTGTCTTTTCAGCTGTTTGAAGCTGGTGTAAAAAAACAAACATTTTGTACACCAGTGCACATAGAACAGACCCACTAGGAAGAGAAAGTATCTTACGTCCGGGAAGCATGCGTCGTGGGCGGCCTCAGTCCCACTCTGTTTCAGGTAGTCCGCCCAATCAAAGTCCTGGCTCTGGTAGCCCATGGGCCGCTCTAGACCAATCCCGTTCTTCAGACACCACTGGACGGGGAGGATGCCCGGCGACTCAGAATGGCACACCAGAGACAGGGGTGTGGCCTCTGGAGTGAGGTCATCCACTGTGACCTGGAAGTAGTGCTCATTGTAGACCTACAGAGAGACAGAATGATGGGAGCGATATTACCATGGCTGCATTAACACATAGAGACACTTTTAAGGGTATGACTAGGTGTGATAATGTTTGGTGGGGTTTGATAGAGTTGGCTAACGTTTGAAATGGCCAGGTAGGCCCACCTGTGTGACAGATACAGGGCAGATGTGGAACGGTTCCGACGGCGAAACCATCTCCAGCTTCATCCCCGTCCTGAAGGAGTGTTTGGTCAGGTCTGCATGGTCCTGAAACAACCGGGTCACCGTGGAAAACACACACGTCTTTTAATGGTCACTGCAAACAGGCTTTGTTAACAAACACTAAGCAGTGGGGCTAGGCTATATAATTAAAATGTTATTACTTTGATATTTATGACTAGTTTGCTCAACCGCCCAAATATGCTCTGAGTTAGATCAAATAATGCCTATGTGAGTCTAACTAATTGTCTGTGACAGGTGTGTTTGACCTATAGAGACAAATAGAGCTAGCTAGTGTGGCCCTTTGAAACCCACTGCCACCGAGGCCATCAGACGGGTCCAGTCAGATCACTGTCGCCTGTACGACAGGTACACACCCAGACTTAGGGGCGTGGGAAAGACAGCAGCTTATCACTACACACACACACACACACAATAAACACACCCACACACAGACAGGAGCGGAGGTGTCGGAGCTGTGTAACGTAATCATTTTACCTTGACATTTGAGTCATTTAGCAGACACTCTTATCCAGAGTGACTTACAGTTGGTGCATCCATCTTCAGATAGCTAGGTGAGACAACCCCATCGCAATCGTAGTAAGTACATTTCCCCTCGACAAAGTAGTTATTCACAAAGTCAGTGCTTTTGTTTACCGTGGGATTCTATATATGATACTCTTTAAAGTATCATACAATTTTTTTGTTGTTGATTTTTTTCGAGAAGATTGGCGAAGTCTTGACATTAGTGGGAAGCTTGTTCGACCATTGGGGAGCCAGGACAGAGAAGAGTTTTAACTGGGTTGAGTGGAATCTGACTGACATGATATCGTCTGTTAAATGACTGATCGAAACTCAGGGGTTTGACTACATTGATTAAGTGAGTATTTGATTTGTGTAACTGTTAAACCATCCGCCCCACATGGCCTGATAGCACACGCAGCAAGAATGGTCACGGGAACTGACGAACCTGCACAAGAGTACACATTAAGTTGGTTGCGTGTAGAAGCACTTCCTGTGTCACAGGGCTACTTCCTGTGTGGCTGACCCTCACCTTAAACACCTCCAGGGGCAGTGGGTTCTGCTGGGCTTCGCTCCGCGCCGCCTCCAGGGCCTCCTGCCACTCGAGGGCGCTCTTCAGGCCGCGCAACTCTGAGACGAGAGAGAGAGAAAGACGACAGTCAGAATATGACTGAAACTCAGCATCAAATGAAAGACCTTACAAATCTCTCTCAACTGTTTATTTAAAGGGAAATATTCCGCAATGTCTCACAAAACTAGCTTTAACTTCCTTCAAACTGCATGCAGACATAAAAGTGGTGTCCATGGGTTCATCTGACTGGGTTAGTAGAGAGGGCTTCATCCCCAACATCTCACACTATCCCTTTAAGAAAACCTCTCCCAGTGTTTCCCAAATGTTTTTTAGTTTTTATATCAGATGTCATTTAAATGAATACATCTTACAACCACATGACCCTCCCCTTCCCACTCTCTACAAACTGGCTTACCTGGAACTACAGCTGAGACTGGAGACAATCATATGGACTTCTATCGATCATTTGGAGAGGAGATTTGTAAACTTTTGTGGAGTTGTACATTTTCCATGTTATGTTATAACAGTGAACCAGTGTATGTATGTCAGAAGAAACATGTTTCTATGTGTCATGGCAAGTGTGAGTGTGTTGCTATGACTGTGACATTGTGTGTGTTATGTTCTGTGGAAAGGCGTTTTTGACAAAGTCATCAGTTCTGTAGAAGTTGAAACTGAAAGATCTAAATATTGAACTGAAGCCAGCGTGCTGAGTCATTCAGAGAGACACAGAAAGAGAGACACAGAGAGAAACACAGACAGAGAGAGACACAGAGAGAGAGACAGAGAGAAACACAGACAGAGAGAGACACAGAGAGAGAGACAGAGACAAACACAGACAGAGAGAGACAGACAGACAGACAGGGACATACAGAGAGACAGAAACAGAGGGAGTGACAGAAACAGAGGGAGAGACAGAAACAGAGAGACAGAAACAGAGGGAGAGACAGAAACAGAGAGACAGAAACAGAGCGAGAGACAGAAACAGAGCGAGAGACAGAAACAGAGCGAGAGACAGACAGACAGAGACAGACAGACAGACAGACAGACAGACAGACAGACAGACAGACAGACAGACAGACAGACAGACAGACAGATAGAGAGGAGAGAGGAGAGAGGGAGAGACAGACAGTCAGAGAGACAGACTGTCAAAGAGACAGACAAAGACAGAGACAGACACAGAGAGAGACACAGAGACACAGAGAGAGACACAGAGACACAGAGAGAGACACAGAGACACAGAGAGAGACAAAGAGACAGAGAGAGAGAGAGAGACAGACACAAAGAGACAGACAGACAGACAGACAGACAGACAGACAGACAGACAGACAGACAGACAGACAGACAGACAGACAGACAAAGAGAGAGACACAGACACAGAGATAAAGAGAGAAAGAGACAGAGACACAGAGAGAGACAGCGAGACAGAGACACAGAGACAGACACAGAGAGAGACACAGAGACAGAGAGAAACTCAGAGACACAGAGAGAAACACAGACACAGACAGACAGACAGACAGACAGACAGACAGACAGACAGACAGACAGACAGACAGACAGACAGAGAGACAGAGAGACAGAGAGACAGACAGAGACAGAGACAGAGAGAGAGAGAGAGACAGAGAAAGACAGACAGAGAGAGACAGAGACAGAGACAGTGAAAGACAGAGACAGAGACAGACAGAGACAGTGAAAGATAGACAGACAGAGAGACAGAGAGACGGACAGACAGCTAGACAGACAGACAGACAGAGACACAGAGATAGACAGAGACAGACAGAGAGGCAGAGAGACAGACAGAGACTTGATAAGGTGGTTTATGATATTGAACAGAGAGAAGGGAAACTCCCAGCTGCTCTGAATGGTGTAAAACAGTCATAAAAACGTTGACACACAATAGATGATTATGTGTCGGTGTAACATTGATCCTCACGACATCAAGGTTACCATTTGATCCTAATCTATGGCTCTCATGTGATATGATTCATAAGTAACCCGTAATAATCCGTAAATCCAATAGAGTTGGAGAGTCCTGGAAAGTTGCAGGTTTTTGTTTCACCCCACCACTAAAACTACCACTACCACAGCTGAATGTGACCCAGAGCCCCTCCCTCCATGCAGCTATGACCCCTTACCTGCTGGGGGCTCCAGTGACAGGCGGTTCTCCTGAGCCCAGCCCAGTGGGCGGAGCCTCACGTCGAGGTAGAACAGCCAGGTGTCGTGGGCGTCGTCTTGGAGACCCACATGGCGCAGGCGGAGCCTCCCACCAATGTTCTGGGCGACGCGGGCAGCCCAGTAGAGGTAGGGGTCAGTGAGGTCCCGTACCTCCATCACCGAACCCTCCACAATCAGATCCACTGTGTTCTTCCCCCTCAGAGGCTGAAGAGAAGGATGGGAAAGAGGGAGAGGAAGAGGAGAGGAGAGAGATGGAGAGGGAGGGAAAAATGGAATTGATGGAAAGTATGTACAGTGCCTTCAGAAAGTATTCACACCCCTTGACTTCTTCTACATTTTGTTGTGTTGTAGCCTGAATGTAAAATGGTTGGTGTCCCCCAGGGCTCAGTTCTAGGCCCTCCCTCTTCTCTCTATACACCAAGTCACTGGGTTCTGAAATATCCTCACATGGTCTCTCTTATCACTGCTATGCGGATGACACTCAGCTACTTTTCTCCTTCCCCTCTTCTGACACTCAGATGGCAACACGCATCTCTGCGTGCCTGGCAGATATCTTAGCTTGGATGTCGGCCCACCACCTCAAGCTCAACAAGACGGAGCTGCTCTTCCTACCGGGGAAGGCCTGCCAGCTGAAAGACCTCTCCATCACGGTTCACAACTCCAGTGTCGCCCTCCCAGAGTGCAAAGAACCTTGCCGTGACCCTGGACAAAACCCTGTCATTCTCTGCAAACATCAAAGCAATGACCCTCTACTGCAGGTTCATGCTCTACAACATCCGTAGAGTATGACCCTACCACACGCAGGGAGCTGCGCAGGTCCTAATCCAGGCACTTGTCATCTCCCGTCTGGATATCTGCAACTTCCCAAGCTCTCCCATGTCATCCCGTTCCTTCACACACTCCACAGGCTTCAGGTCGAAGCTAGCGTCGACTACAAGACCATGGTGGTTACCTACGGAGCAGCAAGAGGAACTACCCATCCCTACCTTCAGGCTATGCTCAAATCCTACACCCCAACCCGAGCACTCCGTTCTGCCACCTCTGGTCTCTTGGCAGTCCCACCCCTACAGGAGGGCAGCTCCCACTCAGCCCAGTCCAAGCTCTTCCAGAGCCAGCATCCCCCTAAAGTTAGGACAGCAGAGTCCCTGCCCATCTCAAAAAGCACCTGAAAGCCTACCTCTTCAAAGAGCATGTTAATCGGCTTCATCAATAAGTGCATTGACGACGTCGTCCCCACAGTGACTGTATGTACATATCCCAACCAGAAACCATGGATTACAGGCAACATCCGCATCGAGCTAAAGGCTAGAGCTGCCGCTTTCAAGGAGCGGGAGACTAATCCGCTTACAAGAAATCCCGCTATGCCCTCAGATGAACCATCAAACAAGCAAAGAGTCAATACAGGATTAAGATTGAATCCTACTACACTGGCTCTGACGCTCGTTGGATGTGGAAGGGCTTGAAAACTATTACGGACTACAAAGGGAAACCCAGACGCGAGCTGCCCAGTGTCGCTAGTCTGCCAGATGAGCAAAATGCCTTTTGTGCTCACTTCGAGGCAAGCAACACTGAAGCATGCACGAGAGCACCAGCTGTTCTGGATGACTGTTTGATAACGCTCTCAGTAGCCGATGTGAACAAAACCTTTAAATAGGTCAACATTCACAAAGCCGCTGGGCCAGATGGATTACCAGGACGTGTACTCAAAGCATCCGCAGACCAACTGTCAAGTGTCTTCACTGACATTTTCAACCTCTCCCTGACCGATTCTGTAATTCAAGCAGAACACCATAGTCCCTGTGCCCAAGGAAGCTAAGGTAACCTGCCTAACCTACCGCCCCGTGGAACTCACATCGGTAGCCATGAAGTGCTTTGAAATCATCAACAGCATCCTCCCGCACACCCTAGACCCACTCCAATTCGCAGATCCACAGATGACGTAATCTCAATCGCACTCCACTATCTCACCTGGACAAAGGGAACACCAATGTGAGAATGCTGTTCATTGACACCAGCTCAGCGTTCGACACCATAGTGCCCACGAAGCTCATCACTAAGCTAAGGACTCTGGGACTAAACACCTCCCTCTGCAACTGGATCCTGGATTTCCTGTTGGGCCGCCCCCAGGTGGTAAGGGTAGGTAACGACACATCCGCCATGCTGATCCTCAACACGGGGACCTCTTAGGGGTGCGTGCTCAGTCCCTCCTGTACTCCCTGTTCACTCATGACTGCACGGCCAGGCACGACTCCAACACCATCATTAAGTTTGCTGATGACACAACAATGGTAGGCCTGATCACCGACAACGACGAGACGGCCTATAGGAAGGAGCTCAGAGAGCTGGCAAGGTGGTGCCAGGACAACAACCTCTCCCTCAATGTGAGCAAGACTAATGAGCTGATCGTGGACTACAGGAAAAGGCGGGCCGAACAGGCCGCCATTAACATCGACGAGGCTGTAGTGGAGCGGGTCGAGAGTTTCAAGTTCCTTGGTGTCCACATCACCAACGAACTATCATGGTCCAAACATACCAAGACAGTCGTAAAGAGAGCACGACAAAACCTTTTCCCCCTCAGGAGACTGAAAAGATTTGGCATGGTTCCCAGATCCTCAAAAGGTTCTACAGCTGCACCATTGAGAGCATCCTGACCGGTTGCATCACCGCCTGGTATGGCAACTGCTCGGCATCTGACCGTAAGGCGCTACAGAGGGTAGTGCGAATGTCCCAGTACATCACCGGGGCCAAGCTTCCTGCTATCCAGGACCTATTTAATAGGCGGTGTCAGAGGAAAGCCCATAAAGTTGTCAGAGACTCTAGTCACCCAAGTTATAGACTGTTTTTTCTGCTACCGCACGGCAAGCAGTACCGGAGCGCTAAGTCTAGGACCAAAAGGTTTCTCAACAGCTTCTACCCCCAAGCCATAAGACTGCTGAACAATTCATAAAATCGCCACCGGACAATTTACATTGACGACCCCCCCCTCCCTTTTGTACATTGCTGCTACTCGCTGTTTATTACCTATACATAGTCACTTCAACCCACTTACATGTACAGATTACCTCAACTAACCTGTACCCCCACACACTGACTCAGTACCGGTGCTCCCTGTATATAGCCTCGTTATTGTTATTCTTATTGTGTTACTTTTTATGATTATTTTTTACTTTAGTCTCAGTTAATATTTTCTCAGTTAAACTCAGTTAAACTCTTCTTGAACTGCACTGTTGGTTAAGGGCTTGTAAGTAAGCACTTCACGGTAAAGTCTACACTTGTTGTATTCGGCGCATGTGGCAAATAAAGTTTGATTTGATTTCAAAAATCCCCATCCTTTTAGGATAAAAAGAAACGGAATAGAGCTAAGCACAGGCCAAATCCTAGAGGAAAACCTAGTTCAGTCTGCTTTCCCACAGACACTGGGAGACAAATTCACCTTTCAACAGGACAATAACCTAAAACACAAGGCCAAATATACATTGGAGTTTCTTACCAACGCGTCATTGAATGTTCCTGAGTTGCCTAGTTACAGTTTTGTCTTAAATCTGCTTGAAAATCTATGGCAAGACTTGAAAGTGGCTGTCTAGCAACGATCAACAACCAACTTGACAGGGCTTGAAGAAATTTGAAAAGAATAATGTGCAAAATTTGTCAAATCCAGGTGTGCAAAGCTCTTAGAGACTTACCCAGAAAGACTCACAGCTGTAATCGCTGCCAAAGGTGATTCTAACATGTATTGACTCGTGTGAATACTTATGTGAAAGAGATATTTCTGTATTTCATTTTCAATACATTTGCTAACATTTCTGAAGTCCTATTTTCCCTTAGTCATTGTGGGGGTATTGTGTGTAGATGGTTGAGAACAAATATAAATGTAATCCATTTTTGAATTCAGGCTGTAAGACAACACAATACGGAATAAGTCAAGAGGTATTTTGATACCTCTTTGATGGCACTGCATGTGTGATTTCCTCTTTGAGAGGGAACTGGTATTATCTGGGGTGAAACTTCTGCTTAACATACAGAGCTCAACAGATTAGCTAAAGCTCTAAATGTGTTGATGGTTAATACACGGGTGTCACCTACGCATACACAGTCTCATTATCTCTCTTCCTCCTTCTCTCCATCTCGTTCTCCGTCACACTCCCACCGAGACAGTACTCACCCCTTCCAGTAGGTTTGCTGGTGCGGTCCGTGAGCCAGTCAAGTCCTGGATGAGAAAATCTGTCCAGTCACTGTACTTCTCCTTGATGGCTACAAGACAGAACAGAGGGAGAGATAGACGGTCAAATATACTGTGCAAGCGAAACCATACATGACAATGCATTTACATATATTTGCACCAAGCTAAGCAGTGAACAACAGTGGAAAACAGTTAGATACAGAGCACTACAGTATAGAGCAGTCCACAAACGCAGGTGTTTATCGAGATACAATGGGAGCATGGTAGAAAAAGCAGGCATGAATGAACACACACACACGTATCACCCTTTCCAGAGCCATTTAAATGGTTGGTTCCTGCTCATTTGCATAGGACATGTTTGTTTACTCCACTTTCTGTTTCCCACAGTGCAACAGTAGTGATGTTTAATTCATGGTGCATTGTGGGTCTTGATTTTACTTTTGACTCCATGCTGACTAGTGACTTCCCAAAGAAACTGCTTCTCCAATAGAAATCCCTGAACACACTTGTAGGCGATGTCATGGCGACACTGGCTAGCTAAGCTCACGCGTAGAAACACTTCATCAGGTTTAACGGTCATCTCGCACCAAACTGAGCATGTGCAGGCCGTCAAATCAAAAGGCACTCCTTTGATATAAAGTTGTTTTTGACTAAAATGTTAAATGTTTCAGTTTGTCACTTTCACACGGTTGGAGTAATATGTTCAACTACTTAAGAAATTGTCTCGAATCGAGGTTGTGCCTTTAGATTTCAAGAAAATGAACAACTAAGGCAGGGGTGTCAAACTCAAACAGGGCAAAAGGGCCATATTGGAAAAAAACTGCTTGACTTGTAGTGCAAGTATACAATCGGTATGGAAGTGGGCCAAAATGAATTGACAACCCAAGTCATTACGCAGGTGTTTGACACAAACATTTTCACTTCTCTCATTTACTTCTCAAACCCCCAAAACCGGCCTGGTCTGCTTGGTCGGTTTCGCAATTGTTTCCGGAAGTCTCGCGATGTTCAGAAGCTCTGTGGTTTAGAAACTCTGTGGTTCTAGTAAGTCACACACACACACACACACACACACACACACACACACACACACACACACACACACACACACACACACACACACACACACACACACACACACACAACTAGAGTAATCTATTTTTAAGTGATGAGTTATCCACCCCTCTCCAAAGACATCTAATGCTCTAGGTTTACAGTAACTAATTGGACGCAAAGATTCTGAGAATATCTGACTCAATGGGGCAAGATGAGATGAGTCACTGTAGAACGACTAGTGGCCAGTAGCCTAGATCATGGAGGATTACACCGCTACCTGTTATTAAGGCAAGCCACACTTAGAAAACAAATAGAATAATTCATTCCTATGGGAGAGAACAGAGGTATTTTCCCCTAATTTTATATTCTCTCATTAGTATATTCTTCTGAAGCCAGATTTAGAGAAACAGTGAATTCATTTTCCTACAAACAAATCACTGTCTCGGGACATAGCCGATCCTTTTTTCCATACATGGTGCAAATAATGTCTCTCTGCCCCAGTGCATCTCTCCACACCACCCCTGGTTAATAATAGTGTTTTTCCACACACACACACACACACACACACACACACACACACACACACACACACACACACACACACACACACACACACACACACACACACACACACACACACACACACACACACACACACACACACACACACACACACACTGCTCCTGTTGATCTCCGGTGTGCAGAAATAGATCAACTATTTTTATAGATCCTCCTAGATTAGTCATCAAGCCATTTAGAATAGGCCACAGAGCAGAATGCAGGCTGCTGCTTCGGCATCTGAACTTCTGCCCATCCCCCTCTCCCTCCCTCCCTCTCTTTTCTACCTCCTCGGCTCCCTCCGGTCCAGAATGTAGTTACAGTACTAGTTTGCATGTAAATTATATATTTTTTCCTTTGTCTTGCCCATCCTCCAGGCGATAGACACTGAGGCAAATCCTGACTTCCACATAACAATAACTGCATAATTTACTTAGAAAAGGGGAGAGGGGGTTCTCTTCAATCTTTCCTCTCCTCTCCTCTCCTCTCCTCTCCTCTCCTCTCCTCTCCTCTCCTCTCCTCTCCTCTCCTCTCCTCTCCTTTTGCTACACTGGGAGACATCCAAACAAATATCCAACATCCCCAAAAAATATCTGATTTGCATATCCAACAACAAGCCATTGTGTAAACAGACAGTGAAGGCTAATTCAAAAGCGTATTTAAGATAATCAAAGCGATTACTAAAAGAACAAGTCTGGCCTGTATCATGGCAGGGAGGGATGTTTTCATCTGTGATCACAGCAGTACAGCAGATTCTAATCAGGGCTAATGGGACCAAATTAGACGATTTATTCTCAGTCTCACACAGTGCTTATCTAGTCATTATTATTACAGTGGCATAGTAAACCACACAGATACAATACCTATCTACCAAGTCTTCTGGGGGTCTTGTAAGACTGAATTAATGGTAGAACCACAGACCCTATATCAGGGCTTAATATCTACCAGTAACAATCTAGTAATCTACTGCAAGTAAATACCCCATTGTTTAACCAGGTGGGTTGGCATCAAAAAACGACCTTTAAGAAAAATGCCAAAATACACAAAGTAGGAAGACAAAATCAACAGCAGAGATACAGGCGAATGTAATTTATAGTCAGAAATTTAGCTCAATAGTCACTGAATGACAGCCAACAGGATAGACAGACACCTCTCTGTTGTGATAGGCTAAATCACGTGTAGGCGTTTTACGACAAGGCAGGCGCCCTAGCTAGTTAACGTAAAGCCATGTTGATGAGAAGTCAGGAGTGAATAAGAGACAGCCATGAAATATGAATTAACTCAGGTGTGTTTACAGTAAGTGCGGTGAATTTACTTCCCCGGGACGTAAGGGGTTAAGAGTGTGTGTGAGAAGTGTGTGTAGGTGGGGTGGGGCGTTTGTAAATGGCTGCTATAATGACATGCATGGCTAAACCTAATATCACCTGGGCTAGGTAGAGAACAAGACTGCCCCACACTAAATACATCCAGCACTAGTTACATAATCATTATGAAAATGGACACAAGCAAATGAGATTGGAGATGGGACTACACCCGTCCACACTATACTACACTACACAGCAAGTAAATACAAAGCTGTTGCAAATCAGGTGGTGGAGATGGGGAGGATGGGTCATTTGGGTATCAAATCAGTCCTGGCCTGCTTTTTCTGACTGCCTTGTGTTAGTTAGTTGGCTTGTCTTTGACCAGGTTGATGTGTGTGTAGTCCTTCCTGCCAACTAAGGATTCATTCCTGCACTATTAAGGACAGAGGCAGGTCAAGAGAGTGTTCACACACACAAACACACACACACACACAGAGCTGTGAAGTAGGCCTGAGCCCCATCTCAGCGCTTCCTCTCTAGCAGGTCCTGGCAGGAAGGAGTGAGTGTGGTGAATGCATTATGCAAATGACCTCTATGGGGTTCTGAGAGCAGCGCTGTTATCACATGACTAAACTTGTGATACCTTCAAAGCTCTTCACACACACACACACACACACACACACACACACACACACACACACACACACACACACACACACACACACACACACACACACACACACACACACACACACACACACACACACACACACACTGCTGTGCGAAATCTGAAAAAATTTAAAGTGTAATAATATTTTTGCTGGAACCACTACTCTCTGTTTATAATCTATGCATAGTTACTTTAACTCTACCTACATGTACATATTACTTCAATTAGCTCGACTAACCAGTGCCCCCGCACATTGACTCTGTACCAGTACCCCCTGTATATAGCCTCACTATTGTTATTTTACTGCTGCTCTTTAACTATTTGTTACTTTTATTTTTTACTTATCTATGTTTTACTTAACACTTATTTTTCTTAAAACTGCATTGTTGGTTAAGGGCTTGTAAGTAAGTATTTCACTGTAAGGTCTACACCTGTTGTATTCGGCGCATGTGACAAATCAAATTTGATTTGATTTGAAACAAGACAGGCTGAAGCCCCACCCCGTCACTCAACAGGGAGGCAGCACACGGACAGTTTCTCCACGCTGTGACTGTTTCCCTCAGCATGTCACTCAACAGATTGTTCCAAAACAACAACAATGCCGCTTTCCATATTGCTTCTAAATATGAATCCCCATGTCGTTTTCTCTATTTTCTCTATATCGTAATAGTTTGTGAATCTTGCTCTTTGCAAAACGCCAGTTAGTCTGAAGGAAACTCATCACTAATGCTACCTTTACTTGAAATGCACTAGCTAGGGCAAAGCAAACACATGCTGAAACATGAGGTGAAGGAGGAGGATGAATGGCACGACAACAAGACTCAGGATCTCGTCACGGTATCTCTGTGCATTCAAATTGCCATAATGCCATCGATAAAATGTCCGCAGCTTATGCCTTCCTATACCATAATACTATATACCATAATACTATATACCATAACCCTACCGCCACCATGGTGGACTGTGTTCACAACGTTGTCAGCAAACCGCTCGCCCAGTTGAAACTAGTGGCCATCGAAGCTGAGCATTTGCCGACTGAAGTAGGTTACGACACCATACTGCAGTCAGGTCAAGACCCTGGTGAGGACGACGAGCATTCAGATTAGCTTCCCAAGACAGTTTCTGACAGTTTGTGCAGAAATTCTTTGGTTGTGCAAACCCACAGTTTCATCAGCTGTCTGGGTGGCTGGTCTCAGACAATCCGACAGGTGAAGAAGCCGGATGGGGAGGTCCTGGGCTGGCATGGTTACACGTGGTCTGCGGTTGTGAGACCGGTTGGACGCGCTGCCAATTTCTGGAAAACAACGTTGGAGTCAGCTTATAGTAGAGAAATGAACATTAGATTCTCTGGCAACAGCTCTGGTGGAAATTCTTTCAATCACCATGCCAATTGCACACTCCCTCAACTTGAGACATCTTTGGCATTGTGTTGTGTGCACATTTAAGAGTGGTGCTTCTAACTTTAAGTTAGGCGCACCAGTGCTACCAATTAAATATATAAATGTAGAGCCCCGCACACACACACACTGGTAATTCTGGAGTAGGAATCCTGGTGAATTCTGAGAATGTGTTATAGAATGTGCCGAGCAGGCAGTCAGCCGTGTCTAGACAAGCTAAGATCCTAGGCTGAGACACCTGCTGTCTAGTGGAAGACTGTCAGAGAGTTTCCTTCTGGTAATACACACTTGTGGAACTGGAAGGGGATATGCACATTCTGAACTTGAGAATACCGGTGCTAGGATAAAAAAAAGAATGGGTCATTCTTGAATTGTGGTGGTAAATGCGGTTGCTTGACTTTGGCACCATTTAAAATTGATTTAACATGACAAATACATGTTTTATTTAACTGTTATTTATTAAGAAAACACACTCAGTGGCCACCTCATTCACAAAAATGGTTCGTTCCTACAGACAGTGAGTCACGTGGATGTGGCTTGCTATATAAAGCAGGCAGACAGGCATCCATTTACTGTTCGATTGAACGTTAGAACGGGAATAACTAGTGACCTAAGCGACTGAGCGTGGTATGATCATCTGTGCCAGGAGCACCGGTTCTAGGTTCTCAGAAACAGCCGGCCTCCTGGGCTTTTCACGCACGACTTTGTCTAAGGAGAATGGTGCGACAAACCAAAAACATCCAGTCAGGGGCAGTCCTGTGGGCATCAGCTAGCTGATGAGAGATGTCGATGGAGAACGGCAAGAATGGTGCAAGCTAACAGGTGGGCCACAAACAGGCAAATAACGGCGTAGTACAACAGTGGTGTGCAGAATGGAATGCACAACTCGTCGATCCTTGTCACGGATGGGCTATAGCAGCAAACCACACTAGGTTCCACTCCTATCAGCTAAAAACAAGAAGAAGCAGCTCCAGTGGGCATGGAATCCCGGTCCCTGTTGTGTCATGCTGATGGCAGTCAGGATTTGGCGTAAGCAGCATGAGGAAAAGTAAAGATACCTTCATAGAAAATGACTCAAGTAAAAGTGAAAGTCACCCAGTAAAATCCTACTTGAGTAAAAGTCTAAGTATTTGGTTTTAATTATACTTATGTATCAAAAGTAAATGTAATTGCAAAATATATACTAAGTAAAAGTATACATTATTTCAAATTCCTTGTATTAAGCAAACCAGACAGCACCATTTTCTTTTTTGAAACCTTTTTTTATTTTTTTATTTTTATTTTTATTTTTTACAGCTAACACTCAGACATCATTTACAAACGAAGCATGTTTAGTGAGTCCACCAGATAAGAGGCAGTAGGGATGACCAAGGATGTGCTCTTGAATTAGACCATTTTTCCTGTCCTGCTAAGCAGTCAAAAGTACTTTTGGGTGTTAGGGAAAATGTATTGAGTAAAATGTACATCCTTTTCTTTAGAAATGTAGTGATGTAATAGTAAAAATATAAATAAAGTAAAGTACAGATAATAAAAAAGTAGTAAGTAGTACTTTAAAGTATTTTTACTTAAGTACTTTACACCACTGACACACATACACACGTTCCAAAGTTATATTCTGAACTCTGCCCCCCTCCCCAGTTAAAACAGAGCCTATAAACAACAGCGAGACTGACTACCACAGAATGTGTGTACATAGGTCCTTTATACTGCAACCCATCTTTTTGTATGCATTGTAGATACTACTGGGGGCTAGCAAATTGGCTTGTCCCACTGGTGATGTGTAGAGGTGTAGTGACATGGTTTGGAGATTTAGAGATAGATAGATATGCCTATTATTTTGAACAATGAACAAAAGTATTAAATATATTGCATAGATCAACGAAAACAAGGAAGGCCATTAAAATACATTATTAAAAAAAAACTATTATAATGTGTGTCCATCAGTTTTATGTCATTGGTGTTACCACCTTGAAAATCATTGATTACAAGGACCTTGAGCATTCTCACCAGTGGCAAACTGTTATCGGGGGACGGGTCTATATATATTTTTTAAAGTATTAGCATATCACACCCTGTTAGAATGTCATACATTTGAGGATTCCATTAATAATTTGGTGTGTCTAAATACAGTGTCACTTGGTGTTAGTCAATTGATATGAAAGGAAATAACCTGAGTAAAATGATTAATCATATCACGGTAAAGTATTTTTTAAGTATTGGCGACCTTAGATTTGAGAATTTGTGGACTCCATTTCCTAATTTACCTAAAAGGTATATTTGATGTTACCAAAATGCCATGCCCAAATGCCACTGTAATTCAAGAACCCCCCTAATGCAGATAGAAGTGTGCTGGCCTCACTTCTATCATCTATCCCTCCAAAATAATAGGTGGGGCAGAGGTGCAGAAATGGGGAAATACAGAGGGGCATGCAGAAAGACGCAGAAAGACGGGGGGTGGGGGGTATAAGAATCAAACAAACTCTGAGGCAACATCCTGTAAGCTGACAAGGAGGAGGAAAAGGAAGCACACATGCAATGATGAGAAGGTTAGTGATATGCAGAATTCTTGAGACGTCCCAACCCTAAATCCTAAACCTAACCCCTACCCTAACCTACCCTTAACCTAACCATAACCAAAACCCTAGCTAACCCTAACCTTAACCCTAACAACTGTTTTAAACGTCAACTTCAATGGGGTGAGGTCAGAGTTGGATGCCCCAAGGATCCCATTTAGACTTTTCCTTGCTGAGAAGAGCCAGCAGGCAGGCAGGCGAGTTAGTCAGGAAGACTGATAGGGCTGCTTACCTTTTCTTAGGTAAACGTTATCTGAGAAACAAAAAGAAATAAAGATAACTGTAACATAGAAACACACACACACACACACGCACACACTTTGCTTGGCGTGATGCAAGAGGCTTGATGACAAAAAACAATGAAGGGGAGAAATCACTGTTATTTGATCAATTATCAAAGTATCAAGGAGAAAACATGAAGAGGAAAGGTTGCCTAAATGTAACCTAATATTACTTTCCCAGCTTAGTGAGACACTACAGCCTTCCACTCCCCACCTGATCCTGTTCTGCAAATACATGAGGTCTACCAGCCCTATTCACTGAGCCGCATACAGTAGATAGCAAACACACATACACTCACACCAACAGTCTGTGTCCACCTCTCATGCAAACCCTTATTATAGACAAACCCATAAACGCAAAATCTCTTGAGTCACATCGAAACAAGAGTGTGTGCGTGCCATGGTGTGTGTCAACTACCCAGTCCCTTGGGTGTCCTCTAACCCACTAAACACGCATGGTTATTACAGTCCATTTCATTGCCATTCAGTCTCCTCAACCCATCAGCTCTCAGCCAACACAGAGATCCTCTATGTGTCTCTTGTGGCCACTCATGCTCCAGTGTATGTGTTAAAAGGTCAATTAAAACTACATAAAAATCTAGCACATTTTATCCCCCACTGCTGCAGTTTCTATAGGTCTATTATATATATTTTTACACTGTCCTATTTTTACCCCACAGTGAGATTTGCCACCAGGTAAAGATTGTGGTGTGAAAAAAAGTCAGGTAGAAGCAAATTCAGCATAAATAAATCAAAACTCTGTTATGGAGGGTGAGTCATGTGGATGAGATGATCCAGTGTGAAAATGCCTTTTCTAGAACGGCCTATGAAAGGAGGATCGGATGCTAAATTATAGATGGGATTTATTTTTGACAAGCTTTGGAAGGGGTGAAACAGAAGGATCAGGGGGTGGAAAGGGAGAACATCAGGTTAGCTAGAGCATTAGAGGTGGAGAAAGGGTGACTTGCTATATTTACCGTGGCTAATATTACATGAGGTTAAATTGAGTGTGTGTGTGTGTTTGTGTGTGTTCAACAAACTAAACAAGATAAATAAACAATCACTTTATGAGCAAACATCGTGTTCATCCGAGTCCACCTTGAATTAAAGTTGCTAAATGTATTTGGGTGTCAGTTGTGTGTTTCTGGGCAGGTTTGACTAAACAGAGCAGTCAGCTGTTGTGTGTTGGCTGACTAGGCAGAATGAGCTCACACTCTTATGGACTCACATGGGCTGGGCCAGGGCAGGGTAGTGTCAAAACAGGCTGAGACTGTGTGTGTGTGTGTCTTGGGATAGGGTGCACTGTGTCTGTGTGAACAGGTTTAATTGGGGTCTCTACAAGCTACAGGTGTTGTATTATACTAGGAGGTCAGGTAAAGTCCAGCTACAGGTGTTGTATTATACTAGGAGGTCAGGTAAAGTCCAGCTACAGGTGTTGCATTATACTAGGAGGTTAGGTAAAGTCCAGCTACAGGTGTTGTATTATACTAGGAAGCTAGGTAAAGTCCAGCTATGGGTGTTGTATTATACACGGAGGTCAGCAACAGGTATCCAGCTACGGGTGTTGTATTATACTGGAGGTCAAGTAAAATCCAGCTACGGGTGTTGTATTATACTAGGAAGTCAGGTAAAATCCAGCTACAGGTGTTGCATTATACTCGGAGGTCAGGTAATTCCAGCTGTGGGTGTTGCATTATATTAGGAGGTCAGGTAAAGTCCAGCTACAGGTGTTGTATTATACTAGGAGGTCAGGTAAAGTCCAGCTACAGGTGTTGTATTATACTAGGAGGTCAGGTAAAGTCCAGCTACAGGTGTTGTATTACACAAGGAGGTCAGGTAAATTCCAGCTACGGGTGTTGCATTATACTAGGAGGTTAGGTAAAGTCCAGCTACAGGTGTTGTATTATACTAGGAAGCTAGGTAAAGTCCAGCTATGGGTGTTGTATTATACACGGAGGTCAGCAACAGGTATCCAGCTACGGGTGTTGTATTATACTGGAGGTCAAGTAAAATCCAGCTACGGGTGTTGTATTATACTAGGAAGTCAGGTAAAATCCAGCTACAGGTGTTGCATTATACTCGGAGGTCAGGTAATTCCAGCTCTGGGTGTTGCATTATATTAGGAGGTCAGGTGAAGTCCAGCTACAGGTGTTGTATTATACTAGGAAGCCAGGTAAAGTCCATCTACAGGTGTTGTATTATGCTAGGAGGTCAGGTAAAGTCCAGCTACAGGTGTTGTATTATACTAGGAGGTCAGGTAAATTCCAGCTACGGGTGTTGCATTATACTAGGAGGTTAGGTAAAGTCCAGCTACAGGTGTTGTATTATAATAGGAAGCTAGGTAAAGTCCAGCTATGGGTGTTGTATTATACACGGAGGTCAGCAACAGGTGTCCAGCTACGGGTGTTGTATTATACTGGAGGTCAAGTAAAATCCAGCTACGGGTGTTGTATTATACTAGGAAGCCAGGTAAAATCCAGCTACAGGTGTTGCATTATACTCGGAGGTCAGGTAATTCCAGCTGCGGGTGTTGCATTATATTAGGAGGTCAGGTGAAGTCCAGCTACAGGTGTTGTATTATACTAGGAAGCCAGGTAAAGTCCATCTACAGGTGTTGTATTATGCTAGGAGGTCAGGTAAAGTCCAGCTACAGGTGTTGTATTATACTAGGAGGACAGATAAATTCCAGCTACAGGTGTTGTATTATACTAGGAGGTCAGGTAAAGTCCAGCAACAGGTTTTGTATTATACTAGGAGGTCAGGTAAAATCCAGCTACGGGTGTTGTATTATACTAGGAGGTCAGGTAAAGTCCAGCTAGAGGTGTTGTATTATACTAGGAGGTCAGGTAAAGTCCAGCTACGGGTGCTGTATTATACTAGGAGGTCAGGTAAAGTCCAGATACGGGTGTTGTATTATACTAGGAGGTCAGGTAAAGTCCAGCTACAGGTGTTGTATTATACTAGGAGGTCAGGAAAAGTCCAGCTACAGGTGTTGTATTAAACTAGTAGGTCAGGTAAATTCCAGCTACGGGTGTTGTATTATACTAGGAGGTCAGGTAAAGTCCAGCTACATGTGTTGTATTATACTAGGAGGGCAGGTAAAGTCCAGCTACGGGTGCTGTATTATACTAGGAGGTCAGGTAAAGTCCAGATACGGGTGTTGTATTATACTAGGAGGTCAGGTAAAGTCCAGCTACAGGTGTTGTATTATACTAGGAGGTCAGGAAAAGTCCAGCTACAGGTGTTGTATTAAACTAGTAGGTCAGGTAAATTCCAGCTACGGGTGTTGTATTATACTAGGAGGTCAGGTAAAGTCCAGCTACGGGTGTTGTATTATACTAGGAGGGCAGGTAAAGTCCAGCTACAGGTGTTGTATTATACTAGGAGGTCATGTAAAGTCAAGCTACATTTGTTGTATTATACTAGGAGGGCAGGTAATGTCCAGCTACAGGTGTTGTATTATACTAGGAGGTCAGGTAAAGTCCAGCTACAGGTGTTGTATTATACTAGGAGGTCGGGTAAAGTCCAGCTACAGGTGTTGTATTATACTAGGAGGTCAGGTAAAGTCCAGCTACAGGTGTTGTATTATACTAGGAGGTCAGGTAAAGTCCAACTAGAGGTGTTGATTTATACTAGGAGGTCAGGTAAAGTCCAGCTACATGTGTTGTATTATACTAGGAGGGCAGGTAAAGTCCAGCTACGGGTGCTGTATTATATTGGAGGTCAGGTAAAGTCCAGACACGGATGTTGTATTATACTAGGAGGTCAGGAAAAGTCCAGCTACAGGTGTTGTATTAAACTAGTAGGTCAGGTAAAGTCTAGCTACAGGTGTTGTATTATACTAGGAGGTCAGGTAATTCCAGCTACAGGTGTTGTATTATACTAGGAGGGCAGGTAAAGTCCAGCTACGGCTGTTGTATTATACTAGGAGGTCAGGTAAAGTCCAGATACGGGTGTTGTATTATACTAGGAGGTCAGGTAAAGTCCAGCTACAGGTGTTGTATTATACTAGGAGGTCAGGAAAAGTCCAGCTACAGGTGTTGTATTAAACTAGTAGGTCAGGTAAATTCCAGCTACGGGTGTTGTATTATACTAGGAGGTCAGGTAAAGTCCAGCTACGGGTGTTGTATTATACTAGGAGGGCAGGTAAAGTCCAGCTACAGGTGTTGTATTATACTAGGAGGTCATGTAAATTCCAGCTACAGGTGTTGTATTATACTAGGAGGTCAGGTAAAGTCCAGCTACAGGTGTTGTTGTATACTAGGAAGCCAGGTAAAGTCCAGCTACGGGTGTTGTGTTATACACGGAGGTCAGCAACAGGCGTCCAGCTACGGCTGTTGTATTATACTGGAGGTCAAGTAAAGTTCAGCTACGGGTGTTGTATTATACTAGGAGGTCAGGTAAAGTCCAGCTAAATGTGTTGTATTATACTAGGAGGTCGGATAAAGTCCAGCTACAGGCGTTGTATTATACTAGGTGGTCAGGTAAAGTCCAGCTAGAGGTGTTGTATTATACTAGGAGGTCAGGTAAAGTCCAGCTACATGTGTTGTATTATACTAGGAGGGCAGGTAAAGTCCAGCTACAGGTGTTGTATTATACTCGGAGGTCAGGTAAAGTCCAGCTACAGGTGTTGTATTACACAAGGAGGTCAGGTAAATTCCAGCTACGGGTGTTGCATTATACTAGGAGGTTAGGTAAAGTCCAGCTACAGGTGTTGTATTATACTAGGAAGCTAGGTAAAGTCCAGCTATGGGTGTTGTATTATACACGGAGGTCAGCAACAGGTATCCAGCTACGGGTGTTGTATTATACTGGAGGTCAAGTAAAATCCAGCTACGGGTGTTGTATTATACTAGGAAGTCAGGTAAAATCCAGCTACAGGTGTTGCATTATACTCGGAGGTCAGGTAATTCCAGCTCTGGGTGTTGCATTATATTAGGAGGTCAGGTGAAGTCCAGCTACAGGTGTTGTATTATACTAGGAAGCCAGGTAAAGTCCATCTACAGGTGTTGTATTATGCTAGGAGGTCAGGTAAAGTCCAGCTACAGGTGTTGTATTATACTAGGAGGTCAGGTAAATTCCAGCTACGGGTGTTGCATTATACTAGGAGGTTAGGTAAAGTCCAGCTACAGGTGTTGTATTATACTAGGAAGCTAGGTAAAGTCCAGCTATGGGTGTTGTATTATACACGGAGGTCAGCAACAGGTGTCCAGCTACGGGTGTTGTATTATACTGGAGGTCAAGTAAAATCCAGCTACGGGTGTTGTATTATACTAGGAAGCCAGGTAAAATCCAGCTACAGGTGTTGCATTATACTCGGAGGTCAGGTAATTCCAGCTGCGGGTGTTGCATTATATTAGGAGGTCAGGTGAAGTCCAGCTACAGGTGTTGTATTATACTAGGAAGCCAGGTAAAGTCCATCTACAGGTGTTGTATTATGCTAGGAGGTCAGGTAAAGTCCAGCTACAGGTGTTGTATTATACTAGGAGGACAGATAAATTCCAGCTACAGGTGTTGTATTATACTAGGTCAGGTAAAGTCCAGCAACAGGTTTTGTATTATACTAGGAGGTCAGGTAAAATCCAGCTACGGGTGTTGTATTATACTAGGAGGTCAGGTAAAGTCCAGCTAGAGGTGTTGTATTATACTAGGAGGTCAGGTAAAGTCCAGCTACGGGTGCTGTATTATACTAGGAGGTCAGGTAAAGTCCAGATACGGGTGTTGTATTATACTAGGAGGTCAGGTAAAGTCCAGCTACAGGTGTTGTATTATACTAGGAGGTCAGGAAAAGTCCAGCTACAGGTGTTGTATTAAACTAGTAGGTCAGGTAAATTCCAGCTACGGGTGTTGTATTATACTAGGAGGTCAGGTAAAGTCCAGCTACATGTGTTGTATTATACTAGGAGGGCAGGTAAAGTCCAGCTACGGGTGCTGTATTATACTAGGAGGTCAGGTAAAGTCCAGATACGGGTGTTGTATTATACTAGGAGGTCAGGTAAAGTCCAGCTACAGGTGTTGTATTATACTAGGAGGTCAGGAAAAGTCCAGCTACAGGTGTTGTATTAAACTAGTAGGTCAGGTAAATTCCAGCTACGGGTGTTGTATTATACTAGGAGGTCAGGTAAAGTCCAGCTACGGGTGTTGTATTATACTAGGAGGGCAGGTAAAGTCCAGCTACAGGTGTTGTATTATACTAGGAGGTCATGTAAAGTCAAGCTACATTTGTTGTATTATACTAGGAGGGCAGGTAATGTCCAGCTACAGGTGTTGTATTATACTAGGAGGTCAGGTAAAGTCCAGCTACAGGTGTTGTATTATACTAGGAGGTCGGGTAAAGTCCAGCTACAGGTGTTGTATTATACTAGGAGGTCAGGTAAAGTCCAGCTACAGGTGTTGTATTATACTAGCAGGTCAGGTAAAGTCCAACTAGAGGTGTTGATTTATACTAGGAGGTCAGGTAAAGTCCAGCTACATGTGTTGTATTATACTAGGAGGGCAGGTAAAGTCCAGCTACGGGTGCTGTATTATATTGGAGGTCAGGTAAAGTCCAGACACGGATGTTGTATTATACTAGGAGGTCAGGAAAAGTCCAGCTACAGGTGTTGTATTAAACTAGTAGGTCAGGTAAAGTCTAGCTACAGGTGTTGTATTATACTAGGAGGTCAGGTAATTCCAGCTACAGGTGTTGTATTATACTAGGAGGGAAGGTAAAGTCCAGCTACGGCTGTTGTATTATACTAGGAGGTCAGGTAAAGTCCAGATACGGGTGTTGTATTATACTAGGAGGTCAGGTAAAGTCCAGCTACAGGTGTTGTATTATACTAGGAGGTCAGGAAAAGTCCAGCTACAGGTGTTGTATTAAACTAGTAGGTCAGGTAAATTCCAGCTACGGGTGTTGTATTATACTAGGAGGTCAGGTAAAGTCCAGCTACGGGTGTTGTATTATACTAGGAGGGCAGGTAAAGTCCAGCTACAGGTGTTGTATTATACTAGGAGGTCATGTAAATTCCAGCTACAGGTGTTGTATTATACTAGGAGGTCAGGTAAAGTCCAGCTACAGGTGTTGTTGTATACTAGGAAGCCAGGTAAAGTCCAGCTACGGGTGTTGTGTTATACACGGAGGTCAGCAACAGGCGTCCAGCTACGGCTGTTGTATTATACTGGAGGTCAAGTAAAGTTCAGCTACGGGTGTTGTATTATACTAGGAGGTCAGGTAAAGTCCAGCTAAATGTGTTGTATTATACTAGGAGGTCGGATAAAGTCCAGCTACAGGCGTTGTATTATACTAGGTGGTCAGGTAAAGTCCAGCTAGAGGTGTTGTATTATACTAGGTGGTCAGGTAAAGTCCAGCTAGAGGTGTTGTATTATACTAGGAGGTCAGGTAAAGTCCAGCTACATGTGTTGTATTATACTAGGAGGGCAGGTAAAGTCCAGCTACAGGTGTTGTATTATACTCGGAGGTCAGGTAAAGTCCAGCTACAGGTGTTGTATTATACTAGAAGGTCAGGTAAATTCCAGCTACGGGTGTTGATTATACTAGGAGGTCAGGTAAAGTCCAGCTGCGGGTGTTGTATTATACTAGGAAGGCAGGTAAAGTCCAGCTACAGGTGTTGTATTATACTAGGAGGTCATGTAAAGTCAAGCTACATTTGTTGTATTATACTAGGAGGTCAGGTAAAATCCAGCAACAGGTGTTGTATTATACTCGGAGGTCAGGTAAAGTCCAGCTACAGGTGTTGTATTATACTAGGAGGTCAGGTAAAGTCCAGCTACAGGTGTTGCATTAAACTAGGATGTCTGGTAATTCCAGCTACGGGTGTTGCATTATACAAGGAGGTCAGGTAAAGTCCAGCTACAGGTGTAGTATTATACTAGGAGGTCAGGTAAAATCCAGCTACAAGTGTTGCATTATACTAGGAGGTCAAGTAAAGTCCAGCTACGGGTGTTGTATTATACGCGGAGGTCAGCTACAGGTGTCCAGCTACGGGTGTTGTATTACACTGGAGGTCAAGTAAAGTCCAGCTACGGGTGTTGTATTATACTAGGAGGTCAGGTAAAGTCCAGCTACATGTGTTGTATTATACTAGGAGGGCAGGTAAAGTCCAGCTACAGGTGTTGTATTATACTCGGAGGTCAGGTAAAGTCCAGATACGGGTGTTGTATTATACTAGGAGGTCAGGTAAAGTCCAGCTGCGGGTGTTGTATTATACTTGGAAGGCAGGTAAAGTCCAGCTACAGGTGTTGTATTATACTAGGAGGTCATGTAAAGTCAAGCTACATTTGTTGTATTATACTAGGAGGGCAGGTAATGTCCAGCTACAGGTGTTGTATTATACTAGGAGGTCAGGTAAAATCCAGCAACAGGTGTTGTATTATACTCGGAGGTCAGGTAAAGTCCAGCTACAGGTGTTGTATTATACCAGGAGGACAGGTAAAGTTCAGCTACAGGTGTTGTATGAAACTAGGACGTCACGTAAAGTCCAGCTACAGGTGTTGTATTATACTAGGAGGTCAGGTAAATTCCAGCTTACGGGTGTTGTATTATATTAGGAGGTCAGGTAAAGTCAAGATAAGGGTGTTGTATTATACTAGGAGGGAAGGTAAAGTCCAGCTACAGGTGTTGTATTATACCAGGAGTTCAGGTAAAGTCCTGATACGGGTGTTGTATTATACTAGGAGGTCAGGTAAAGTCCAGCTACAGGTGTTGTATTATACTCGGAGATCACGTAAAGTCCAGCTACAGGTGTTGTATTATACTAGGAGGTCAGGAAAAGTCCAGCTACAGGTGTTGTATTAAACTAGAAGGTCAGGTAAAGTCCAGCTACAGGTGTTGTATTATACTAGGAGGTCAGGTAATTCCAGCTACAGGTGTTGTATTACACTAGGAGGTCGGGTAAACTCCAGCTACAGGTGTTGTATTATACTAGGAGGTCAGGTAAAGTCCAGCTACAGGTGTTGTATTATACTAGGAGGTCAGGTAAATTCCAGCTACGGGTGTTGTATTATACTAGGAGGTCAGGTAAAGTCCAGCTACGGGTGTTGTATTATACTAGGAGGGCAGGTAAAGTCCAGCTACGGGTGTTGTATTATACTAGGAGGTCATGTAAAGTCAAGCTACATTTGTTGTATTATACTAGGAGGGCAGGTAATGTCCAGCAACAGGTTTTGTATTATACTAGGAGGTCAAGTAAAGTCCAGCTACATGTGTTGTATTATACTAGGAACTCGGGTAAAGTCCAGCTACAGGTGTTGTATTATACTAGGAAGCCAGGTAAAGTCCAGCTACGGGTGTTGTGTTATACACGGATGTCAGCAACAGGTGTCCAGCTACGGCTGTTGTATTATACTGGAGGTCAAGTAAAGTTCAGCTACGGGTGTTGTATTATACTAGGAGGTCGGGTAAAGTCCAGCTACAGGTGTTGTATTATACTAGGAGGTCAGGTAAAGTCCAGCTAGAGGTGTTGTATTATACTAGGAGGTCAGGTAAAGTCCAGCTACATGTGTTGTATTATACTAGGAGGGCAGGTAAAGTCCAGCTACGGGTGCTGTATTATACTAGGAGGTCAGGTAAAGTCCAGCTACATGTGTTGTATTATACTAGGAACTCGGGTAAATTCCAGCTACAGGTGTTGTATTATACTAGGAGGTCAGGTAAAGTCCAGCTACAGGTGTTATATTATACTCGGAGGTCACGTAAAGCCCAGACACAGATGTTGTATTATACTAGGAGGTCAGGTAAAGTCCAGCTAGAGGTGTTGTATTAAACTAGGAGGACAGGTAAAGTCCAGCTACAGGTGTTGTATTATACTAGGAGGTCAAGTAAAGTCCAGCTACAGGTGTTGTATTATACTAGGAGGTCAGGTAAAGTCCAGCTACAGGTGTTGTATTATACTAGGAGGTCAGGTAAATTCCAGCTACGGGTGTTGTATTATACTAGGAGGTCAGGTAAAGTCCAGCTACGGGTGTTGTATTATACTAGGAGGGCAGGTAAAGTCCAGCTACGGGTGTTGTATTATACTAGGAGGTCATGTAAAGTCAAGCTACATTTGTTGTATTATACTAGGAGGGCAGGTAATGTCCAGCAACAGGTTTTGTATTATACTAGGAGGTCAAGTAAAGTCCAGCTACATGTGTTGTATTATACTAGGAACTCGGGTAAAGTCCAGCTACAGGTGTTGTATTATACTAGGAAGCCAGGTAAAGTCCAGCTACGGGTGTTGTGTTATACACGGATGTCAGCAACAGGTGTCCAGCTACGGCTGTTGTATTATACTGGAGGTCAAGTAAAGTTCAGCTACGGGTGTTGTATTATACTAGGAGGTCAGGTAAAGTCCAGCTACAGGTGTTGTATTATACTCGGAGATCACGTAAAGTCCAGCTACAGGTGTTGTATTATACTAGGAGGTCAGGAAAAGTCCAGCTACAGGTGTTGTATTAAACTAGAAGGTCAGGTAAAGTCCAGCTACAGGTGTTGTATTATACTAGGAGGTCAGGTAATTCCAGCTACAGGTGTTGTATTACACTAGGAGGTCGGGTAAACTCCAGCTACAGGTGTTGTATTATACTAGGAGGTCAGGTAAAGTCCAGCTACAGGTGTTGTATTATACTAGGAGGTCAGGTAAATTCCAGCTACGGGTGTTGTATTATACTAGGAGGTCAGGTAAAGTCCAGCTACGGGTGTTGTATTATACTAGGAGGGCAGGTAAAGTCCAGCTACGGGTGTTGTATTATACTAGGAGGTCATGTAAAGTCAAGCTATATTTGTTGTATTATACTAGGAGGGCAGGTAATGTCCAGCAACAGGTTTTGTATTATACTAGGAGGTCAAGTAAAGTCCAGCTACATGTGTTGTATTATACTAGGAACTCGGGTAAAGTCCAGCTACAGGTGTTGTATTATACTAGGAAGCCAGGTAAAGTCCAGCTACGGGTGTTGTGTTATACACGGATGTCAGCAACAGGTGTCCAGCTACGGCTGTTGTATTATACTGGAGGTCAAGTAAAGTTCAGCTACGGGTGTTGTATTATACTAGGAGGTCGGGTAAAGTCCAGCTACAGGTGTTGTATTATACTAGGAGGTCAGGTAAAGTCCAGCTAGAGGTGTTGTATTATACTAGGAGGTCAGGTAAAGTCCAGCTACATGTGTTGTATTATACTAGGAGGGCAGGTAAAGTCCAGCTACGGGTGCTGTATTATACTAGGAGGTCAGGTAAAGTCCAGCTACATGTGTTGTATTATACTAGGAACTCGGGTAAATTCCAGCTACAGGTGTTGTATTATACTAGGAGGTCAGGTAAAGTCCAGCTACAGGTGTTATATTATACTCGGAGGTCACGTAAAGCCCAGACACAGATGTTGTATTATACTAGGAGGTCAGGTAAAGTCCAGCTAGAGGTGTTGTATTAAACTAGGAGGACAGGTAAAGTCCAGCTACAGGTGTTGTATTATACTAGGAGGTCAAGTAAAGTCCAGCTACAGGTGTTGTATTATACTAGGAGGTCAGGTAAAGTCCAGCTACGGGTGTTGTATTATACTAGGAGGTCAGGTAAATTCCAGCTACGGGTGTTGTATTATACTAGGAGGTCAGGTAAAGTCCAGCTACGGGTGTTGTATTATACTAGGAGGGCAGGTAAAGTCCAGCTACGGGTGTTGTATTATACTAGGAGGTCATGTAAAGTCAAGCTACATTTGTTGTATTATACTAGGAGGGCAGGTAATGTCCAGCAACAGGTTTTGTATTATACTAGGAGGTCAAGTAAAGTCCAGCTACATGTGTTGTATTATACTAGGAACTCGGGTAAAGTCCAGCTACAGGTGTTGTATTATACTAGGAAGCCAGGTAATGTCCAGCTACGGGTGTTGTGTTATACACGGATGTCAGCAACAGGTGTCCAGCTACGGCTGTTGTATTATACTGGAGGTCAAGTAAAGTTCAGCTACGGGTGTTGTATTATACTAGGAGGTCGGGTAAAGTCCAGCTACAGGTGTTGTATTATACTAGGAGGTCAGGTAAAGTCCAGCTAGAGGTGTTGTATTATACTAGGAGGTCAGGTAAAGTCCAGCTACATGTGTTGTATTATACTAGGAGGGCAGGTAAAGTCCAGCTACGGGTGCTGTATTATACTAGGAGGTCAGGTAAAGTCCAGCTACATGTGTTGTATTATACTAGGAACTCGGGTAAATTCCAGCTACAGGTGTTGTATTATACTAGGAGGTCAGGTAAAGTCCAGCTACAGGTGTTATATTATACTCGGAGGTCACGTAAAGCCCAGACACAGATGTTGTATTATACTAGGAGGTCAGGTAAAGTCCAGCTAGAGGTGTTGTATTAAACTAGGAGGACAGGTAAAGTCCAGCTACAGGTGTTGTATTATACTAGGAGGTCAAGTAAAGTCCAGCTACAGGTGTTGTATTATACTAGGAGGTCAGGTAAAGTCCAGCTACAGGTGTTCTATTATACTAGGAGGTCAGGTAAAATTCAGCTATAGGTGTTGCATTATACTAGGAGGTCAGGTAATTCCAGCTACGGGTGTTGTATTACATTAGGAGGTCAGGTAAAGTCCAGCTACGGGTGTTGTATTACATTAGGAGGTCAGGTAAAGTCCAGCTACAGGTGTTGTATTATACTAGGAGGTCAGGTAAAGTCCAGCTACAGGTGTTGCATTATACTAGGAGGTCTGGTAATTCCAGCTATGGGTGTTGCATTTTACAAGGAGGTCAGGTAAAGTCCAGCTACAGGTGTTAGATTATACTCGGAGATCACGTAAAGTCCAGCTACAGGTGTTGTATTATACTAGGAGGTCAGGAAATGTCCAGCTACAGGTGTTGTATTAAACTAGAAGGTCAGGTAAAGTCCAGCTACAGGTGTTGTATTATACTAGGAGGTCAGGTAATTCCAGCTACAGGTGTTGTATTACACTAGGAGGTCGTGTAAAGTCCAGCTACAGGTGTTGTATTATACTAGGAGGTCAGGTAAAGTCCAGCTACAGGTGTTGTATTATACTAGGAGGTCAGGTAAATTCCAGCTACGGGTGTTGTATTATACTAGGAGGTCAGGTAAAGTCCAGCTACGGGTGTTGTATTATACTAGGAGGGCAGGTAAAGTCCAGCTACGGCTGTTGTATTATACTAGGAGGTCATGTAAAGTCAAGCTACATTTGTTGTATTATACTAGGAGGGCAGGTAATGTCCAGCAACAGGTTTTGTATTATACTAGGAACTCGGGTAAAGTCCAGCTACAGGTGTTGTATTATACTAGGAGGTCAGGTAAAGTCCAGCTACAGGTGTTGTATTATACTAGGAGGTCAGGTAAAGTCCAGCTACAGGTGTTGTTGTATACTAGGAAGCCAGGTAAAGTCCAGCTACGGGTGTTGTGTTATACACGGATGACAGCAACAGGTGTCCAGCTACGGCTGTTGTATTATACTGGAGGTCAAGTAAAGTTCAGCTACGGGTGTTGTATTATACTAGGAGGTCGGGTAAAGTCCAGCTACAGGTGTTGTATTATACTAGGAGGTCAGGTAAAGTCCAGCTAGAGGTGTTGTATTATACTAGGAGGTCAGGTAAAGTCCAGCTACATGTGTTGTATTATACTAGGAGGGCAGGTAAAGTCCAGCTACGGGTGCTGTATTATACTAGGAGGTCAGGTAAAGTCCAGATACGGGTGTTGTATTATACTAGGAGGTCAGGTAAAGTCCAGCTACATGTGTTGTATTATACTAGGAACTCGGGTAAATTCCAGCTACAGGTGTTGCATTATACTAGGAGGTCAGGTAAAGTCCAGCTACAGGTGTTGTTGTATACTAGGAAGCCAGGTAAAGTCCAGCTACGGGTGTTGTGTTATACACGGAGGTCAGCAACAGGTGTCCAGCTACGGCTGTTGTATTATACTGGAGGTCAAGTAAAGTTCAGCTACAGGTGTTATATTATACTAGGAGGTCAGGTAAAATTCAGCTATAGGTGTTGCATTATACTAGGAGGTCAGGTAATTCCAGCTACGGGTGTTGTATTACATTAGGAGATCAGGTAAAGTCCAGCTACGGGTGTTGTATTACATTAGGAGGTCAGGTAAAGTCCAGCTACAGGTGTTGTATTATACTAGGAGGTCAGGTAAAGTCCAGCTACAGCTGTTGCATTATACTAGGAGGTCTGGTAATTCCAGCTATGGGTGTTGCATTTTACAAGGAGGTCGGGTAAACTCCAGCTACAGGTGTTGTATTATACTAGGAGGTCAGGTAAAGTCCAGATACGGGTGTTGTATTATACTAGGAGGTCAGGTAAAGTCCAGATACGGGTGTTGTATTATACTAGGAGGTCAGGTAAAGTCCAGCTACAGGTGTTGTATTATACTAGGAGGTCAGGTAAATTCCAGCTACGGGTGTTGATTATACTAGGAGGTCAGGTAAAGTCCAGCTACGGGTGTTGTATTATACTAGGAAGGCAGGTAAAGTCCAGCTACAGGTGTTGTATTATACTAGGAGGTCATGTAAAGTCAAGCTACATTTGTTGTATTATACTAGGAGGTCAGGGAAAGTCCAGCTACAGGTGTTGTATTATACTAGGAGGTCAGGTAAAGTCCAGCTACGGGTGTTGTATTATACTAGGAGGGCAGGTAAAGTCCAGCTACGGGTGTTGTATTATACTAGGAGGTCATGTAAAGTCAAGCTACATTTGTTGTATTATACTAGGAGGGCAGGTAATGTCCAGCAACAGGTTTTGTATTATACTAGGAGGTCAGGTAAAGTCCAGCTACATGTGTTGTATTATACTAGGAACTCGGGTAAAGTCCAGCTACAGGTGTTGTTGTATACTAGGAAGCCAGGTAATGTCCAGCTACGGGTGTTGTGTTATACACGGAGGTCAGCAACAGGTGTCCAGCTACGGCTGTTGTATTATACTGGAGGTCAAGTAAAGTTCAGCTACGGGTGTTGTATTATACTAGGAGGTCGGGTAAAGTCCAGCTACAGGTGTTGTATTATACTAGGAGGTCAGGTAAAGTCCAGCTAGAGGTGTTGTATTATACTAGGAGGTCAAGTAAAAGTCCAGCTACATGTGTTGTATTATACTAGGAGGACAGGTAAAGTCCAGCTACGGGTGCTGTATTATACTAGGAGGTCAGGTAAAGTCCAGATACGGGTGTTGTATTATACTATGAGGTCAGGTAAAGTCCAGCTACAGGTGTTGTATTATACTAGGAGGTCAGGAAAAGTCCAGCTACAGATGTTGTATTAAACTAGTAGGTCAGGTAAAGTCCAGCTACAGGTGTTGTATTATACTAGGAGGTCAGGTAATTCCAGCTACAGGTGTTGTATTATACTAGGAGGGCAGGTAAAGTCCAGCTACGGGTGCTGTATTATACTAGGAGGTCAGGTAAAGTCCAGATACGGGTGTTGTATTATACTAGGAGGTTAGGTAAAGTCCAGCTACAGGTGTTGTATTATACTAGGAGGTCAGGTAAATTCCAGCTACGGGTGTTGATTATACTAGGAGGTCAGGTAAAGTCCAGCTACGGGTGTTGTATTATACTAGGAGGTCAGGTAAAGTCCAGCTACATGTGTTGTATTATACTAGGAACTCGGGTAAAGTCCAGCTACAGGTGTTGTATTATAATAGGAGGTCATGTAAAGTCAAGCTACATTTGTTGTATTATACTAGGAGGGCAGGTAATGTCCAGCTACAGGTGTTGTATTATACTAGGAGGTCAGGTAAAGTCCAGCTACATGTGTTGTATTATACTAGGAGGTCGGGTAAAGTCCAGCTACAGGTGTTGTATTATACTAGGAGGTCAGGTAAAGTCCAGCTACAGGTGTTGTATTATACTAGGAGGTCAGGTAAAGTCCAGCTACAGGTGCTGTTGTATACTAGGAAGCCAGGTAAAGTCCAGCTACGGGTGTTGTGTTATACACGGAGGTCAGCAACAGGTGTCCAGCTACAGGTTTTGCATTAAACTAGGAGGTCTGGTAATTCCAGCTACGGGTGTTGCATTATACAAGGAGGTCAGGTAAAGTCCAGCTACAGGTGTAGTATTATACTAGGAGGTCAGGTAAAATCCAGCTACGGGTGTTGTATTATACTAGGAAGCCAGGTAAAGTCCAGCTACGGGTATTGTATTATACGCGGAGGTCAGCTACAGGTGTCCAGCTACGGGTGTTGTATTACACTGGAGGTCAAGTAAAGTCCAGCTACGGGTGTTGTATTATACTAGGAGGTCAGGCAAAATCCAGCTACAGGTGTTGTATTATACCAGGAGGACAGGTAAAGTCCAGCTACAGGTGTTGTATTATACTAGGAGGTCAGGAAAAGTCCAGCTACAGGTGATGTATTAAACTAGAAGGTCAGGTAAAGTCCAGCTACAGGTGTTGTATTATACTAGGAGTTCAGGTAATTCCAGCTACAGGTGTTGTATTACACTAGGAGGTCGGGTAAAGTCCAGCTACAGGTGTTGTATTATACTAGGAGGTCAGGTAAATTCCAGCTACGGGTGTTGTATTATACTAGGAGGTCGGGTAAAGTCCAGCTACAGGTGTTGTATTATACTAGGAGGTCAGGTAAAGTCCAGCTAGAGGTGTTGTATTATACTAGGAGGTCAGGTAAAGTCCAGCTACATGTGTTGTATTATACTAGGAGGGCAGGTAAAGTCCAGCTACGGGTGTTGTATTATACTAGGAGGTCAGGTAAAGTCCAGCTACGGGTGTTGTATTATACTAGGAGGTCAGGTAAAGTCCAGCTACAGGTGTTGTATTATACTAGGAGGTCAGGTAAAGTCCAGCTACAGGTGTTGTTGTATACTAGGAAGCCAGGTAAAGTCCAGCTACGGGTGTTGTGTTATACACGGATGACAGCAACAGGTGTCCAGCTACGGCTGTTGTATTATACTGGAGGTCAAGTAAAGTTCAGCTACGGGTGTTGTATTATACTAGGAGGTCGGGTAAAGTCCAGCTACAGGTGTTGTATTATACTAGGAGGTCAGGTAAAGTCCAGCTAGAGGTGTTGTATTATACTAGGAGGTCAGGTAAAGTCCAGCTACATGTGTTGTATTATACTAGGAGGGCAGGTAAAGTCCAGCTACGGGTGCTGTATTATACTAGGAGGTCAGGTAAAGTCCAGATACGGGTGTTGTATTATACTAGGAGGTCAGGTAAAGTCCAGCTACATGTGTTGTATTATACTAGGAACTCGGGTAAATTCCAACTACAGGTGTTGCATTATACTAGGAGGTCAGGTAAAGTCCAGCTACAGGTGTTGTATTATACTAGGAGGTCAGGTAATTCCAGCTACAGGTGTTGTATTATACTAGGAGGGCAGGTAAAGTCCAGCTACGGGTGCTGTATTATACTAGGAGGTCAGGTAAAGTCCAGATACGGGTGTTGTATTATACTAGGAGGTCAGGTAAAGTCCAGCTACAGGTGTTGTATTATACTAGGAGGTCAGGAAAAGTCCAGCTACAGGTGTTGTATTAAACTAGTAGGTCAGGTAAATTCCAGCTACGGGTGTTGTATTATACTAGGAGGTCAGGTAAAGTCCAGCTACGGGTGTTGTATTATACTAGGAGGGCAGGTAAAGTCCAGCTACAGGTGTTGTATTATAATAGGAGGTCATGTAAAGTCAAGCTACATTTGTTGTATTATACTAGGAGGGCAGGTAATGTCCAGCTACAGGTGTTGTATTATACTAGGAGGTCAGGTAAAGTCCAGCTACATGTGTTGTATTATACTAGGAGGTCGGGTAAAGTCCAGCTACAGGTGTTGTATTATACTAGGAGGTCAGGTAAAGTCCAGCTACAGGTGTTGTATTATACTAGGAGGTCAGGTAAAGTCCAGCTACAGGTGCTGTTGTATACTAGGAAGCCAGGTAAAGTCCAGCTACGGGTGTTGTGTTATACACGGAGGTCAGCAACAGGTGTCCAGCTACAGGTGTTGCATTAAACTAGGAGGTCTGGTAATTCCAGCTACGGGTGTTGCATTATACAAGGAGGTCAGGTAAAGTCCAGCTACAGGTGTAGTATTATACTAGGAGGTCAGGTAAAATCCAGCTACAGGTGTTGCATTATACTAGGAGGTCAGGTAAAGTCCAGCTACGGGTGTTGTATTATACTAGGAAGCCAGGTAAAGTCCAGCTACGGGTATTGTATTATACGCGGAGGTCAGCTACAGGTGTCCAGCTACGGGTGTTGTATTACACTGGAGGTCAAGTAAAGTCCAGCTACGGGTGTTGTATTATACTAGGAGGTCAGGCAAAATCCAGCTACAGGTGTTGTATTATACCAGGAGGACAGGTAAAGTCCAGCTACAGGTGTTGTATTATACTAGGAGGTCAGGAAAAGTCCAGCTACAGGTGATGTATTAAACTAGAAGGTCAGGTAAAGTCCAGCTACAGGTGTTGTATTATACTAGGAGTTCAGGTAATTCCAGCTACAGGTGTTGTATTACACTAGGAGGTCGGGTAAAGTCCAGCTACAGGTGTTGTATTATACTAGGAGGTCAGGTAAATTCCAGCTACGGGTGTTGTATTATACTAGGAGGTCGGGTAAAGTCCAGCTACAGGTGTTGTATTATACTAGGAGGTCAGGTAAAGTCCAGCTAGAGGTGTTGTATTATACAAGGAGGTCAGGTAAAGTCCAGCTACATGTGTTGTATTATACTAGGAGGGCAGGTAAAGTCCAGCTACGGGTGTTGTATTATACTAGGAGGTCAGGTAAAGTCCAGCTACGGGTGTTGTATTATACTAGGAGGTCAGGTAAAGTCCAGCTACAGGTGTTGTATTATACTAGGAGGTCAGGTAAAGTCCAGCTACAGGTGTTGTTGTATACTAGGAAGCCAGGTAAAGTCCAGCTACGGGTGTTGTGTTATACACGGATGACAGCAACAGGTGTCCAGCTACGGCTGTTGTATTATACTGGAGGTCAAGTAAAGTTCAGCTACGGGTGTTGTATTATACTAGGAGGTCGGGTAAAGTCCAGCTACAGGTGTTGTATTATACTAGGAGGTCAGGTAAAGTCCAGCTAGAGGTGTTGTATTATACTAGGAGGTCAGGTAAAGTCCAGCTACATGTGTTGTATTATACTAGGAGGGCAGGTAAAGTCCAGCTACGGGTGCTGTATTATACTAGGAGGTCAGGTAAAGTCCAGATACGGGTGTTGTATTATACTAGGAGGTCAGGTAAAGTCCAGCTACATGTGTTGTATTATACTAGGAACTCGGGTAAATTCCAGCTACAGGTGTTGCATTATACTAGGAGGTCAGGTAAAGTCCAGCTACAGGTGTTGTTGTATACTAGGAAGCCAGGTAAAGTCCAGCTACGGGTGTTGTGTTATACACGGAGGTCAGCAACAGGTGTCCAGCTACGGCTGTTGTATTATACTGGAGGTCAAGTAAAGTTCAGCTACAGGTGTTATATTATACTAGGAGGTCAGGTAAAATTCAGCTATAGGTGTTGCATTATACTAGGAGGTCAGGTAATTCCAGCTACGGGTGTTGTATTACATTAGGAGGTCAGGTAAAGTCCAGCTACGGGTGTTGTATTACATTAGGAGGTCAGGTAAAGTCCAGCTACAGGTGTTGTATTATACTAGGAGGTCAGGTAAAGTCCAGCTACAGGTGTTGCATTATACTAGGAGGTCTGGTAATTCCAGCTATGGGTGTTGCATTTTACAAGGAGGTCGGGTAAACTCCAGCTACAGGTGTTGTATTATACTAGGAGGTCAGGTAAAGTCCAGATACGGGTGTTGTATTATACTAGGAGGTCAGGTAAAGTCCAGCTACAGGTGTTGTATTATACTAGGAGGTCAGGTAAATTCCAGCTACGGGTGTTGATTATACTAGGAGGTCAGGTAAAGTCCAGCTACGGGTGTTGTATTATACTAGGAAGGCAGGTAAAGTCCAGCTACAGGTGTTGTATTATACTAGGAGGTCATGTAAAGTCAAGCTACATTTGTTGTATTATACTAGGAGGTCAGGGAAAGTCCAGCTACAGGTGTTGTATTATACTAGGAGGTCAGGTAAAGTCCAGCTACGGGTGTTGTATTATACTAGGAGGGCAGGTAAAGTCCAGCTACGGGTGTTGTATTATACTAGGAGGTCATGTAAAGTCAAGCTACATTTGTTGTATTATACTAGGAGGGCAGGTAATGTCCAGCAACAGGTTTTGTATTATACTAGGAGGTCAGGTAAAGTCCAGCTACATGTGTTGTATTATACTAGGAACTCGGGTAAAGTCCAGCTACAGGTGTTGTTGTATACTAGGAAGCCAGGTAATGTCCAGCTACGGGTGTTGTGTTATACACGGAGGTCAGCAACAGGTGTCCAGCTACGGCTGTTGTATTATACTGGAGGTCAAGTAAAGTTCAGCTACGGGTGTTGTATTATACTAGGAGGTCAGGTAAAGTCCAGCTACAGGTGTTGTATTATACTAGGAGGTCAGGTAAAGTCCAGCTAGAGGTGTTGTATTATACTAGGAGGTCAAGTAAAGTCCAGCTACATGTGTTGTATTATACTAGGAGGACAGGTAAAGTCCAGCTACGGGTGCTGTATTATACTAGGAGGTCAGGTAAAGTCCAGATACGGGTGTTGTATTATACTATGAGGTCAGGTAAAGCCCAGCTACAGGTGTTGTATTACACTAGGAGGTCAGGAAAAGTCCAGCTACAGATGTTGTATTAAACTAGTAGGTCAGGTAAAGTCGAGCTACAGTTGTTGTATTATACTAAGAGGTCAGGTAATTCCAGCTACAGGTGTTGTATTATACTAGGAGGGCAGGTAAAGTCCAGCTACGGGTGCTGTATTATACTAGGAGGTCAGGTAAAGTCCAGATACGGGTGTTGTATTATACTAGGAGGTCAGGTAAAGTCCAGCTACAGGTGTTGTATTATACTAGGAGGTCAGGAAAAGTCCAGCTACAGGTGTTGTATTAAACTAGTAGGTCAGGTAAATTCCAGCTACGGGTGTTGTATTATACTAGGAGGTCAGGTAAAGTCCAGCTACGGGTGTTGTATTATACTAGGAGGGCAGGTAAAGTCCAGCTACAGGTGTTGTATTATAATAGGAGGTCATGTAAAGTCAAGCTACATTTGTTGTATTATACTAGGAGGGCAGGTAATGTCCAGCTACAGGTGTTGTATTATACTAGGAGGTCAGGTAAAGTCCAGCTACATGTGTTGTATTATACTAGGAGGTCGGGTAAAGTCCAGCTACAGGTGTTGTATTATACTAGGAGGTCAGGTAAAGTCCACTTACAGGTGTTGTATTATACTAGGAGGTCAGGTAAAGTCCAGCTACAGGTGCTGTTGTATACTAGGAAGCCAGGTAAAGTCCAGCTACGGGTGTTGTGTTATACACGGAGGTCAGCAACAGGTGTCCAGCTACAGGTGTTGCATTAAACTAGGAGGTCTGGTAATTCCAGCTACGGGTGTTGCATTATACAAGGAGGTCAGGTAAAGTCCAGCTACAGGTGTAGTATTATACTAGGAGGTCAGGTAAAATCCAGCTACAGGTGTTGCATTATACTAGGAGGTCAGGTAAAGTCCAGCTACGGGTGTTGTATTATACTAGGAAGCCAGGTAAAGTCCAGCTACGGGTATTGTATTATACGCGGAGGTCAGCTACAGGTGTCCAGCTACGGGTGTTGTATTACACTGGAGGTCAAGTAAAGTCCAGCTACGGGTGTTGTATTATACTAGGAGGTCAGGCAAAATCCAGCTACAGGTGTTGTATTATACCAGGAGGACAGGTAAAGTCCAGCTACAGGTGTTGTATTATACTAGGAGGTCAGGAAAAGTCCAGCTACAGGTGATGTATTAAACTAGAAGGTCAGGTAAAGTCCAGCTACAGGTGTTGTATTATACTAGGAGTTCAGGTAATTCCAGCTACAGGTGTTGTATTACACTAGGAGGTCGGGTAAAGTCCAGCTACAGGTGTTGTATTATACTAGGAGGTCAGGTAAATTCAAGCTACGGGTGTTGTATTATACTAGGAGGTCAGGTAAAGTCCAGCTACGGGTGTTGTATTATACTAGGAGGTCAGGTAAAGTCCAGCTACGAGTGTTGTATTATATTAGGAGGTCAGGTAAATTCCAGCTACGGGTGTTGTATTATACTGGAGGTCAAGTAAAGTTCAGCTACGGGTGTTGTATTATACTAGGAGGTCAGGTAAAGTCCAGCTACATGTGTTGTATTATACTAGGAGGTCGGGTAAAGTCCAGCTACAGGTGTTGTATTATACTAGGAGGTCAGGTAAAGTCCAGCTACAGGTGTTGTATTATACTAGGAGGTCAGGTAAAGTCCATTTACATGTGTTGTTGTATACTAGGAAGCCAGGTAAAGTCCAGCTACGGGTGTTGTGTTATACACGGAGGTCAGCAACAGGTGTCCAGCTATGGCTGTTGTATTATACTGGAGGTCAAGTAAAGTTCAGCTACAGGTGTTGTATTATACTCGGAGGTCATGTAAAGCCCAGATACAGGTGTTGTATTATACTAGCAGGTCAGGTAAAGTCCAGCTACATGTGTTGTATTAAAGTAGGAGGACAGGTAAAGTCCAGCTACAGGTGTTGTATTATACTAGGAGTTCAAGTAAAGTCCAGCTACAGGTGTTGTATTATACTAGGAGGTCAGGTAAGGTCCAGCTACAGGTGTTGTATTATACTAGGAGGTCAGGTAAAATTCAGCTATAGGTGTTGCATTATACTAGGAGGTCAGGTAATTCCAGCTACGGGTGTTGTATTACATTAGGAGGTCAGGTAAAGTCCAGCTACGAGTGTTGTATTACATTAGGAGGTCAGGTAAAGTCCAGCTACAGGTGTTGTATTATACTAGGAGGTCAGGTAAAGTCCAGCTACAGGTGTTGCATTATACTGGGAGGTCTGGTAATTCCAGCTACAGGTGTTGTATTACACTAGGAGGTCAGGAAAAGTCCAGCTACAGATGTTGTATTAAACTAGTAGGTCAGGTAAAGTCCAGCTACAGGTGTTGTATTATACTAGGAGGTCAGGTAATTCCAGCTACAGGTGTTGTATTATACTAGGAGGGCAGGTAAAGTCCAGCTACGGGTGCTGTATTATACTAGGAGGTCAGGTAAAGTCCAGATACGGGTGTTGTATTATACTAGGAGGTCAGGTAAAGTCCAGCTACAGGTGTTGTATTATACTAGGAGGTCAGGAAAAGTCCAGCTACAGGTGTTGTATTAAACTAGTAGGTCAGGTAAATTCCAGCTACGGGTGTTTTATTATACTAGGAGGTCAGGTAAAGTCCAGCTACGGGTGTTGTATTATACTAGGAGGGCAGGTAAAGTCCAGCTACAGGTGTTGTATTATAATAGGAGGTCATGTAAAGTCAAGCTACATTTGTTGTATTATACTAGGAGGGCAGGTAATGTCCAGCTACAGGTGTTGTATTATACTAGGAGGTCAGGTAAAGTCCAGCTACATGTGTTGTATTATACTACGAGGTCGGGTAAAGTCCAGCTACAGGTGTTGTATTATACTAGGAGGTCAGGTAAAGTACACTTACAGGTGTTGTATTATACTAGGAGGTCAGGTAAAGTCCAGCTACAGGTGCTGTTGTATACTAGGAAGCCAGGTAAAGTCCAGCTACGGGTGTTGTGTTATACACGGAGGTCAGCAACAGGTGTCCAGCTACAGGTGTTGCATTAAACTAGGAGGTCTGGTAATTCCAGCTACGGGTGTTGCATTATACAAGGAGGTCAGGTAAAGTCCAGCTACAGGTGTAGTATTATACTAGGAGGTCAGGTAAAATCCAGCTACAGGTGTTGCATTATACTAGGAGGTCAGGTAAAGTCCAGCTACGGGTGTTGTATTATACTAGGAAGCCAGGTAAAGTCCAGCTACGGGTGTTGTATTATACGCGGAGGTCAGCTACAGGTGTCCAGCTACGGGTGTTGTATTACACTGGAGGTCAAGTAAAGTCCAGCTACGGGTGTTGTATTATACTAGGAGGTCAGGCAAAATCCAGCTACAGGTGTTGTATTATACCAGGAGGACAGGTAAAGTCCAGCTACAGGTGTTGTATTATACTAGGAGGTCAGGAAAAGTCCAGCTACAGGTGATGTATTAAACTAGAAGGTCAGGTAAAGTCCAGCTACAGGTGTTGTATTATACTAGGAGTTCAGGTAATTCCAGCTACAGGTGTTGTATTACACTAGGAGGTCGGGTAAAGTCCAGCTACAGGTGTTGTATTATACTAGGAGGTCAGGTAAATTCAAGCTACGGGTGTTGTATTATACTAGGAGGTCAGGTAAAGTCCAGCTACGGGTGTTGTATTATACTAGGAGGTCAGGTAAAGTCCAGCTACAGGTGTTGTATTATATTAGGAGGTCAGGTAAATTCCAGCTACGGGTGTTGTATTATACTGGAGGTCAAGTAAAGTTCAGCTACGGGTGTTGTATTATACTAGGAGGTCAGGTAAAGTCCAGCTACATGTGTTGTATTATACTAGGAGGTCGGGTAAAGTCCAGCTACAGGTGTTGTATTATACTAGGAGGTCAGGTAAAGTCCAGCTACAGGTGTTGTATTATACTAGGAGGTCAGGTAAAGTCCATTTACATGTGTTGTTGTATACTAGGAAGCCAGGTAAAGTCCAGCTACGGGTGTTGTGTTATACACGGAGGTCAGCAACAGGTGTCCAGCTATGGCTGTTGTATTATACTGGAGGTCAAGTAAAGTTCAGCTACAGGTGATGTATTATACTCGGAGGTCATGTAAAGCCCAGATACAGGTGTTGTATTATACTAGGAGGTCAGGTAAAGTCCAGCTACATGTGTTGTATTAAAGTAGGAGGACAGGTAAAGTCCAGCTACAGGTGTTGTATTATACTAGGAGTTCAAGTAAAGTCCAGCTACAGGTGTTGTATTATACTAGGAGGTCAGGTAAGGTCCAGCTACAGGTGTTGTATTATACTAGGAGGTCAGGTAAAATTCAGCTATAGGTGTTGCATTATACTAGGAGGTCAGGTAATTCCAGCTACGGGTGTTGTATTACATTAGGAGGTCAGGTAAAGTCCAGCTACGAGTGTTGTATTACATTAGGAGGTCAGGTAAAGTCCAGCTACAGGTGTTGTATTATACTAGGAGGTCAGGTAAAGTCCAGCTACAGGTGTTGCATTATACTAGGAGGTCTGGTAATTCCAGCTATGGGTGTTGCATTTTACAAGGAGGTCAGGTAAAGTCCAGCTACAGGTGTTGTATTATACTAGGAGGTCAGGTAAAATCCAGCAACAGGTGTTGTATTATAATCGGAGGTCACGTAAAGTCCAGCTACAGGTGTTGTATTATACTAGGAGGTCAGGAAAAGTCCAGCTACAGGTGTTGTATTAAACTAGGAGGTCAGGTAAAGTCCAGCTACAGGTGTTGTATTATACTAGGAGGTCAGGTAAAGTCCAGCTACGGGTGTTGTATTATACTAGGAAGGCAGGTAAAGTCCAGCTACAGGTGTTGTATTATACTAGGAGGTCATGTAAAGTCAAGCTACATTTGTTGTATTATACTAGGAGGGCAGGTAATGTCCAGCTACAGGTGTTGTATTATACTAGGAGGTCAGGTAAAATCCAGCAACAGGTGTTGTATTATACTAGGAGGTCAGGTAAAGTCCAGCTACAGGTGTTGTATTATACTAGGAGGTCAGGTAAAGTCCAGCTACAGGTGTTGCATTAAACTAGGAGGTCTGGTAATTCCAGCTACGGGTGTTGCATTATACAAGGAGGTCAAGTAAAGTCCAGCTACAGGTGTAGTATTATACTAGGAGGTCAGGTAAAATCCAGCTACAGGTGTTGCATTATACTAGGAGGTCAGGTAAAGTCCAGCTACGGGTGTTGTATTATACTAGGAAGCCAGGTAAAGTCCAGCTACGGGTGTTGTATTATACGCGGAGCTCAGCTACAGGTGTCCAGCTACGGGTGTTGTATTATACTAGGAGGTCAGGTAAAGTCCATTTACATGTGTTGTTGTATACTAGGAAGCCAGGTAAAGTCCAGCTACGGGTGTTGTGTTATACACGGAGGTCAGCAACAGGTGTCCAGCTATGGCTGTTGTATTATACTGGAGGTCAAGTAAAGTTCAGCTACAGGTGTTGTATTATACTCGGAGGTCATGTAAAGCCCAGATACAGGTGTTGTATTATACTAGGAGGTCAGGTAAAGTCCAGCTACATGTGTTGTATTAAAGTAGGAGGACAGGTAAAGTCCAGCTACAGGTGTTGTATTATACTAGGAGTTCAAGTAAAGTCCAGCTACAGGTGTTGTATTATACTAGGAGGTCAGGTAAGGTCCAGCTACAGGTGTTGTATTATACTAGGAGGTCAGGTAAAATTCAGCTATAGGTGTTGCATTATACTAGGAGGTCAGGTAATTCCAGCTACGGGTGTTGTATTACATTAGGAGGTCAGGTAAAGTCCAGCTACGAGTGTTGTATTACATTAGGAGGTCAGGTAAAGTCCAGCTACAGGTGTTGTATTATACTAGGAGGTCAGGTAAAGTCCAGCTACAGGTGTTGCATTATACTAGGAGGTCTGGTAATTCCAGCTATGGGTGTTGCATTTTACAAGGAGGTCAGGTAAAGTCCAGCTACAGGTGTTGTATTATACTAGGAGGTCAGGTAAAATCCAGCAACAGGTGTTGTATTATAATCGGAGGTCACGTAAAGTCCAGCTACAGGTGTTGTATTATACTAGGAGGTCAGGAAAAGTCCAGCTACAGGTGTTGTATTAAACTAGGAGGTCAGGTAAAGTCCAGCTACAGGTGTTGTATTATACTAGGAGGTCAGGTAAAGTCCAGCTACGGGTGTTGTATTATACTAGGAAGGCAGGTAAAGTCCAGCTACAGGTGTTGTATTATACTAGGAGGTCATGTAAAGTCAAGCTACATTTGTTGTATTATACTAGGAGGGCAGGTAATGTCCAGCTACAGGTGTTGTATTATACTAGGAGGTCAGGTAAAATCCAGCAACAGGTGTTGTATTATACTAGGAGGTCAGGTAAAGTCCAGCTACAGGTGTTGTATTATACTAGGAGGTCAGGTAAAGTCCAGCTACAGGTGTTGCATTAAACTAGGAGGTCTGGTAATTCCAGCTACGGGTGTTGCATTATACAAGGAGGTCAAGTAAAGTCCAGCTACAGGTGTAGTATTATACTAGGAGGTCAGGTAAAATCCAGCTACAGGTGTTGCATTATACTAGGAGGTCAGGTAAAGTCCAGCTACGGGTGTTGTATTATACTAGGAAGCCAGGTAAAGTCCAGCTACGGGTGTTGTATTATACGCGGAGCTCAGCTACAGGTGTCCAGATACGGGTGTTGTATTACACTGGAGGTCAAGTAACGTCCAGCTACGGGTGTTGTATTATACTAGGAGGTCAGGTAAAGTCCAGCTACAGGTGTTGCATTATACTAGGAGGTCTGGTAATTCCAGCTATGGGTGTTGCATTTTACAAGGAGGTCAGGTAAAGTCCAGCTACAGGTGTTGTATTATACTAGGAGGTCAGGTAAAATCCAGCAACAGGTGTTGTATTATAATCGGAGGTCACGTAAAGTCCAGCTACAGGTGTTGTATTATACTAGGAGGTCAGGAAAAGTCCAGCTACAGGTGTTGTATTAAACTAGGAGGTCAGGTAAAGTCCAGCTACAGGTGTTGTATTATACTAGGAGGTCAGGTAAAGTCCAGCTACGGGTGTTGTATTATACTAGGAAGGCAGGTAAAGTCCAGCTACAGGTGTTGTATTATACTAGGAGGTCATGTAAAGTCAAGCTACATTTGTTGTATTATACTAGGAGGGCAGGTAATGTCCAGCTACAGGTGTTGTATTATACTAGGAGGTCAGGTAAAATCCAGCAACAGGTGTTGTATTATACTAGGAGGTCAGGTAAAGTCCAGCTACAGGTGTTGTATTATACTAGGAGGTCAGGTAAAGTCCAGCTACAGGTGTTGCATTAAACTAGGAGGTCTGGTAATTCCAGCTACGGGTGTTGCATTATACAAGGAGGTCAAGTAAAGTCCAGCTACAGGTGTAGTATTATACTAGGAGGTCAGGTAAAATCCAGCTACAGGTGTTGCATTATACTAGGAGGTCAGGTAAAGTCCAGCTACGGGTGTTGTATTATACTAGGAAGCCAGGTAAAGTCCAGCTACGGGTGTTGTATTATACGCGGAGCTCAGCTACAGGTGTCCAGCTACGGGTGTTGTATTACACTGGAGGTCAAGTAACGTCCAGCTACGGGTGTTGTATTATACTAGGAGGTCAGGCAAAATCCAGCTACAGATGTTGTATTATACCAGGAGGACAGGTAAAGTCCAGCTACAGGTGTTGTATTATACTCGGAGGTCACGTAAAGTCCAGCTACAGGTGTTGTATTATACTAGGAGGTCAGGTAAAGTACAGCTACGGGTGTTGTATTATACTAGGAGGGCAGGTAAAGTCCAGCTACAGGTGTTGTATTATACCAGGAGGTCAGGTAAAGTCCAGATACGGGTGTTGTATTATACTAGGAGGTCAGGAAAAGTCCAGCTACGGGTGTTGTATTATACTAGGAGGGCAGGTAAAGTCCAGCTACAGGTGTTGTATTAGACTAGGAGGTCAGGTAAAATTCAGCTATAGGTGTTGCATTATACTAGGAGGTCAGGTAATTCCAGCTACGGGTGTTGTATTATATTAGGAGGTCAGGTAAAGTGCAGCTACAGGTGTTGTATGAAACTAGGAGGTCAGGTAAAGTCCAGCTACAGGTGTTGTATTATACTAGGAGGTCAGGTAAAGTCCAGCTACAGGTGTTGTATTAAACTAGGTCAGGTAAAGTGCAGCTACATGTGTTGTATGAAACTAGGAGGTCAGGTAAAGTCCAGCTACAGGTGTTGTATTATACTAGGATGTCAGGTAAAATCCAGCTACGGGTGTTGTATTATACTAGGAGGTCAGGTAAAGTCCAGCTATGGGTGTTGTATTATACTACGAGGGCAGGTAAAGTCCAGCTACAGGTGTTGTATTATACTAGGAGGGCAGGTAAAGTCCAGCTACAGGTGTTGTATTATACTAGGAGGTCATGTAAAGTCAAGCTACAGGTGTTGTATTATACTAGGAGGTCAGTTAGTCCAGCAACAGGTGTTGTATTATACTCGGAGGTCACGTAAAGTCCAGCTACAGGTGTTGTATTATACTAGGAGGTCAGGAAAAGTCCAGCTACAGGTGTTGTATTAAACTAGGAGGTCAGGTAAAGTCCAGCTACAGGTGTTGTATTATACTAGGAGGTCAGGTAAAGTCCAGCTACAGGTGTTGTATTATACTAGGAAGTAAGGTAAAGTCCAGCTACAGGTGTTGTATTATACTAGGAGGTAAGGTAAAGTCCAGCTACAGGTGTTGTATTATACTAGGAGGTCAGGTAAAGTCCAGCTACAGGTGTTGTATTATACTAGGAGGTAAGGTAAAGTCCAGCTACAGGTGTTGTATTGTACTAGGAGGTCAGGTAAAGTCCAGCTACAGGTGTTGTATTATACTAGGAGGTCAGTTAGTCCAGCAACAGGTGTTGTATTATACTCGGAGGTCACGTAAAGTCCAGCTACAGGTGTTGTATTATACTAGGAGGTCAGGAAAAGTCCAGCTACAGGTGTTGTATTAAACTAGGAGGTCAGGTAAAGTCCAGCTACAGGTGTTGTATTATACTAGGAGGTCAGGTAAAGTCCAGCTACAGGTGTTGTATTATACTAGGAAGTAAGGTAAAGTCCAGCTACAGGTGTTGTATTATACTAGGAGGTAAGGTAAAGTCCAGCTACAGGTGTTGTATTATACTAGGAGGTCAGGTAAAGTCCAGCTACAGGTGTTGTATTATACTAGGAGGTAAGGTAAAGTCCAGCTACAGGTGTTGTATTGTACTAGGAGGTCAGGTAAAGTCCAGCTACAGGTGTGTGTTCAGTATATGAGCTATAAAGCAGCAGATGAAGAGGGTGTTTTTTTTGTTTTCAAGTGTAAAACGCAAATATAAAAGTCTGTGTGATCAAATATTAACTCACAGCCCCGTGTGTGTATGTGTGCGTGCGTGCGTGTTCCCAGGTGGTGCCCTTACCTTCAGGTGGTTGTAGTGTCTTGTTGTTCTGGGTGCACCAGCCTACTGGGTGGAGTTCGGCGGTCATGACATCACACCAGAAGTCGGCCTTGCGGTCATCTCCGTAGCCACTGAAGCGCAGCAGCAGCAGCTGGCTGCAGGTGGTGACGATGGTGGCCACCCAGTAAGTGTCTGGCCTGCTCTTATTGGCCACCTCCAGCTTCATCCCCGGCTGGAAGCTGGTCTGTAGGCTGATGTCCACCTGCGAGGACCAATCAGAGAGCACCCTGTCACACAAGAGCCAGCCCTCACTGACACTGATAGGTGAGCTTGATTCTAATGGGCTTGCACTTAAGAGGTAAATCAAGTGCATTGGGCGAGATAAAGCACATCTATACATTGACGTTCTAAAGTGGATGACATCACAGGTCTACATGCAAAATGAGGGACGTCTTACTGGCTCGCTGAGCCATGATTGACAGAGTAAAACACAGGTGGGCCACAGGTAATGAACAGGTCATTTCTAAAATCTCCCCACCCACACTATCTGTTTATGTATCTGTTTGTTCACAAGGGTCAAGGGTTCTTTAAAGTTCCACTGATCTTTCAACCACTTACGGACAGTGGCTCACAGAGAGAACATGAGGACGAGAGAGAGAGAGAGAGAACATATATAAAGGGCTAGTACCAGGAAATTGATAATGTAATGTGTTTCAACCATAGCCACAGGCTGCACTCACACATATCGAAAACCCATTATATAAAACACAACACACAAACGCACGCACGCGCACACACTGCCTGTGTTACTGGAAGAAAGCCAACATCTTAGAACTAAAAACCATGCAAATGGCCTCCTGACTTCCTGATAAAAACAAAGCAAATATGCTGTATCACACTGGATGGCTTATGTAAGAGAGGCAGAGGCAGAGACAGAAGACAGAGAGACAAAGAGAGAGAGAGACAGAGAGAGAGAGAGAGACCCCACAATGAATCACTTTTTCAATTGGCACTAGGTCTGTTGAGAGCATGAGAGATATTTCACCATTTCACATTCTCAGGGGAAATCATGCTCTTTTTCCTGTGACTCAGTCCACTTACCAACAACACTCCCATTCAAATATAGGCAATCCGGGCAATCACAAAAAAAAAACGAGCAATCACATCAGCGCACCCCTCACGGACTTCACACACAGAGATTGAGCCCGCTTAAACTGGCATCTATGAAATCAGTCAATGTCATTAAACCCACTGAAAGTCTACTTCCATACTGTACGCTCCTTTCTTTCTGCTACATTATGTAGGACTACTTATGCATTCCCTTTTCCCATAGTCCCCGGCAGCTGTGTGGCGGGCCTCCTGAAGATAAGCCTGATAGACATCTGTTCTCACTACTACTACTGGCAGTCTGACACTACACCAGGCAAGACTGGGGAGTACTCTAACATATAAGGCAGGGAGGGGTATTCAACTCTTACCCTACGAGAACCAGAGACCTGATGGTTTTCTGTTCTACCTGATAATTAAATGCACCCACCTGGTGTCCCAGGTCTAAATCAGTCCCTTAGAGGGGAACAATGAAAACGGCAGTGGCTTCGAGGTCCAGAGTTGAGTTTGACGGATATAAGGTATACAAGCCTTTTTCCATCTTTTCCAACTTCCATGGAGCCTGAGTCATAATCTCTGAGTAATTGTGTGGGTTGTGTTCAGGCCGGCTGGTTGGTGTGGTTTGGTGTGGGTTGGATTAAATGGAATCAATGCTAAATGTCACACAGGAATTTACGCGTGTATGACGCCAAAATAGACATACACTGTGCACAGCACATTGGCGAAAGTATTCAGACCCCTTCCCCTTTTCCACATTCTGTTAGGTTACAGCCTCATTCTAAAATGGATAAAATAAATAAAAATCCTCACCAATCTACACACAATACCCCATAATAACAGAGCAAAAACATATTTTTAGAAATTGTTGCAAATATATAAAAGATAAAAACACAAATACCTTATTTGCATAAGTATTCAAACCCTTTGCTATGAGACTCGAAATTGAGCTCAGGTGCATCCTGTTTCCATTGATCATCCTTGAGATGTTTCTACAACTTGATTGGAGGCCACCTGTGTTAAATTCAATTGAGTGGACATAATTTGGAAAGGCACACGACTGTCCACAGTTGACAGTGCATGTCAGAGCATCAGAGCAAAAAAACAAGCAATGAGGTAGAAGGAATTTTCCGTAGAGCTACGAGATAGGATTGTGTCAAGGCACAGATCTGGGGAAGGGTACCAAAAAATGTCTGCAGCATTGAAGGTCCCCAAGAACACAGTGGCCTCCATCCTTCTGAAATGAAAGAAGTTTGGAACCACCAAGACTCTTCCTAGAGCTGGCCAAACTGAGCAATCGGGTGAGAAGGGCCTTGGTCAGGGAGGTGACCAAGAACCCGATGGTCACTCTGACAGAGCACCAGAGTTCCTCTGTGGAGATGGGAGAACCTTCCAGAAGGACAATCATCTCAGCAGCACTCCACCAATCAGGCCTTTATGGTAGAGTGGCCGGAAGGAAGCCACTCCTCAGTAAAAGGCACCACAGCCCACTTGGAGTTTGCCAAAAGGCTCCTAGAGGACTTTCAGACCATGAGAAACAAGATTCTCTGGTCTGATGAAACCAAGATTGAACTCTTTGGCCTGAAGGCCAAGCGTCATGTCTGGAGGAAACCTGGCACCATCCCTACGGTGAAGCATAGTGGTGGCAGCATCATGCTGTGGGGATGTTTTTCAGCGGCAGGGACTGGGAGACTAGTCAGGATGGAGGGAAAGATGAACGGAGCAAAGTACAGAGAGCTCCTTGATTTAAACTTGCTGCAGAGTGCTCAGGACATCAGACTGGGGTGAAGGTTCACCTTCCAACAGGACAACGACCCTAAGCACACAGCCAAAACAATGCAGGAGTGGCTTCGGGACACGTCTCTGAAAGTCCTTGAGTGGCCCAGCCAGAGCCCGCACTTGAACCCAATCGAACATCTCTGGAGAGACCGGAAAATAGCTGTGCAGTGACGCTCCCCCTCCAACCTGACAGAGCTTGAGAGGATCTGTGGAGAAGAATGGGAGAAACTCCCAAAATACAGGTGTGCCAAGCTTGTAGCATCATACCCATGAAGACTTGAGGCTGTAATCGCTGCCAAAGGTGCATTAACAAAGTACTGAGTAAAGGGTCTGAATAGTAATGTAAATGTGGTATTTCCGTTTTTTCTTTGTCATTATGGGGTATTGTGTGTAGATTGATGAGAGAAAATAACAATTTAATCCATTTTAGAATAAGGCTGTAACGTAACAAAATGTGGAACAAGTCAAGCGGTCTGAATACTTTCCGAATGCACAGACGCAACAATGACGATGCAGGGTATGTCATCTCTGGTATGTGAGTCTCAGTCAACAGCAGTGACTCTGAATATGTGACTGTATTTGAGTGTGGTCTTCAGCAAGTAAGTCATGACTGAGCCTATGAGCCTAACTACACTGTGTTTAACATCATTAGCTAAAGTACATTCTCACTCAAACACATGTTTAAAGGGATTTGAGTGATTGCCACTCATTCAACAACAGTATTTACAAGATGTTGTGGGGGTTATGGAAATGTAAACGTGTGTTTCTCACTCACATGTTTGAAAGCGGTGTGGGGTGCAGCGGTCGCCCCCGTCTCCTCTAGGTACTCCTCCCAATTAAAGTCTGCCTCTTCCTCCATGGAGTCTGTGTCTGATAGGAAGAAAGTGCTGTCAATCATTTTGACTGCCACCAACCCAGTCACAAAACATTAAAGAAAAAAAACAACCATCACAGCATCACACTCAATAATGACATGTTTTATTTCATTAAATAGCAGAAACAAAATTATTCAGTCGACATTCATACCGGTTATAGACTAGGGTGATATTGTCTATATGAATGCAGCTGCCACTGTATTGAAGCCATTGGACGCAGTTATTATTTATTGCAGGCGATAGGTTCAATACACATCACTGCATTCTGCATCAAAGTTCGGTGCACACTGTGAACCCAAATGAACACATGTCCTGTGTAGCTCAGTTGGTAGAGCATGGGCCTTGCAACACCAGGGTTGTGGGTTCGATTCCTGCAGTGGACCAGTACGAGTGAAAAAAGTATGAAAATGTATGCACTCACTGCTGTAAGTCGCCCTGGATAAGAGCTAAATCAATACATGTCAAATGTGTAGGCCTACGCCTCTTCATTAAATCTGAGCTGGAATCTTCTTCTCAGTCTATTCCGTTCAAACAACTCGAGCCTATGCGCATGTTGTAATCAAAATTAAAATCTTAATTGGCTCATTTCAAACTGTCCTTTGGTGAGGCGCAGCTGGGAGCTAGTTCTGTACGGTGGTGGGGGTCGATAAAACAGAATTGGGGGATCTTCCATCATCGTTTAAATCTCCAGTTTGGGAATAGATTACAACACAGATGGACAGAGAGTTGTGGATAAAACGTTAACAGAATGTCGCCACTGCTCAACGAGAATGTCCTATGCATCTGCCAACACCTCAAATATGTTGACACATACGCTGACATCACCCCAGTATACCGGAGCAAGATGGAAACGCAAAGAAACTTAACATCGTCTCACCTCTGCATTCAAGCATTCCTTGGCAGCTGATTCTGACTGGACCAAAGAAATTACAGGAGTGATAGGTGGACTATGTTTATATTTGTTTAGTCTTTGGTTTATAGCCACAGGTATGCACCCATTCTCGGTGGTTGAGAGCAGAGGGTTTCAGCACCTTGTGAATGTGCTCGAGCCACGTTACAAACTTCCCTCTTGCATTCATTTCAGCAAACAGGTAGTACCCGCTCTATATATGCAAGCCAAAGCTGTCAATGAATTGGCCAATGCACACTGTGAAGGCACTTAACAGGTACAGCCCATTACATTAACCCGGAATGGTTGATGTCCCATGCTACAGTCAAGCTCTCTTTCTGAGAGTCACAACTGTGCATCTGGCACTTAGAGGCAGTGTCATGGTGCGTTCGTAACCAAGTGGGAAGTGGGAAAATACCACATATGACTGGAAACAATCCACTTGAACAGCCCTCCAACTGTTAATTACTAGTGGGAAACTCGTCTATCATCCTGAGCACCCACTTCTCCGACATGGTGACCTCTGACGTCACCTACTAAGGAAATGCCCTTTATAACAGTATTATCTGCAGTTAAAATAAATCCATTATTGTGATTTTTTAACTCCAATTTCTTGGATGTGTAGTTTAATGTGTATAGTGTATTTTTATGTGTATTCTTGTGCTAAACAGGGCTCATCTGGAAAAGAGACCTTGGTCTTAGCATCGACTCCCTGTCAAAATAAAGGTTCAATCAAATTTAAATAAAATACAATGCAGTGGAGAAAAAGCGATGAAACAAGAATAATGTTGTAAGCAAAACAGAATATTTCCTCAGTCCCTAGCGAAAGAGTTGAGTGGAATACAGTTTGCGTGGAGTGGGAAAAAAATGTGTACGCCTTCATTCTGCAACGATCAAAGTCACTGTGTAAACAGATACGTCATAATAAGCATAACATACAGATTTAATGAGACAAGCAGGGTGAGATCTGATCACACACACCAATGTAATTTCTCTAAATCTACGGGGAAGGAACCTTATAAAGCACACAGCAGGAACCAGCTGAAATGCAGTTCAGTCTCTTTTCAACCATCCAAAATTAAGTCACTTGAAAATGTATCTGACCATTAGTGAGTTTTATGTGTGTGCATTTGTGTGTGTGTGTTCCAGGTCTTACATAATTCCACTAATGTTTCTCCTCAAGGTGAGAACTGTTTAATTTGCCCGTGGGAGACTGTTACTTGGACAAGGTATAATGTGTCTTCAAAGTGTGTGTGTGTGTGTGTGTGTGTGTGTGTGTGTGTGTGTGTGTGTGTGTGTGTGTGTGTGTGTGTGTGTGTGTGTGTGTGTGTGTGTGTGTGTGTGTGTGTGTGTGTGTGTGTGTGTGTGTGTGAGAGAGAGAGAGCATCTGTGTGTGTGGTTTCTCCCCTCTAGGCTGTGTCTCATGGGACTTTGTGTGTGGGACTTAACCTGCACTAATGAGAGAGAAGAAACTACCAGTTGTTGCAGTCGGGGGTTTTCTGAAAAGAATCTGCTAGGCTTGCACTTCTCCTTTACACATAGTAGTGTGTGTGTGTGTGTTTGTGTGTTCACACTCCACATCCCCAGACCTTTACAAAGACTATGACATCATACCTTCCACTATCCATCTCCATCTGATTCAAAGGGGTCATGTTACGAACGCTGCTTTTAACAAAAAGTAATCTTGTATTTGGGATTCAGAAAAGCACTTTAAAAATCCTTAAAAATATGTTTATAATTAAAAAGATGCTAGATCAACCGTACTGTTGAGAAAATGCTCCTAGGTGAGTTGCATTTCCTCTTTCCTGTCCGCCCGACAAAACTTTCCTGTTTTCTATTTATTTTAATTCGAGTTCCACTTTTCCAGTCTGTTCATCTGATAAGAAGCACCTTGTCGGGCTGAACATTACAGAACAAGGAAGTGAATACAGGAAAACAATGACAGAGAGACTAACTATGACTCTACAGCCAGCTCATACATCCCCACACCACTGACCAGGTAAACTGGACCAGATCCTCTCACAGCTTGACAGTGGCTGCTGCAGATTCCTGCTGAATAATCAAAACAGAAAAATAACCCTGCACTACACGCATTCTGAGACCTCGATGAAGGTCAATAATGGTGTGGCATGTCAAAAGGAATGGGAAAAAATTGGAAAATGGCTGCTTTTCAATGCAATCACAGCATTTTGAAACCACAACCCCCTGTTGTGATTGTGATACAATGGAGATAACCGGTTGTGGGCTTCACGTGTCATCAAACAATGGCAGACAAAAAAATGAGGAAGGGATCGAAGATTAAAAAGTGTAGGTAAAATCCCTCACCTGAGTACACCCGTTCTTCTCTCCCATTGGTCGGGCTGTGGGATTTCCCCGCGGAGAGGGCCAACGGCCTGTCCTGTGGGCGGGACTGCATCCTGCTCTCTTCCTGGTAACCTTTACCCTTTTACCCTTTGTCCGTCTGTCCTCAGACTCCTCAGTCTTCACTGCATCTCCCTCATTCCTCCACTGTGTCACACAAAGGAGGAGTTAAGTAGGAATGGAGCATTAAAAACCATACCATGTCCATCTAAACTGTAACGAAAGACAATATGGGCAATTATTTCAGACCATACAGATGGGAAAAAAGAAGAAACCGGCACACTGCTCTTGATAGCGTCACTGCTCTTTAATAAGCTTTACGTGTCTGCCTCAAGGCCTTCGTCAGAGCTTTTGAAAATGCATTAGCACCCTTATGTAGACATAGCTCCACCCACATCCGTTCCATGCATCGAATGGGGTTGGGGTGAAAATAAGTAAGTCTTACCAAATATAACAATGCATTTCATAAATATTAGAATAAAGTGTGTACCACAAACCACAATGAGGACATTGACTCACCAAGCAAGTTTTCATAAATCATTGGGTACAGCAAGAAAAACATCAGAGTCATCTGAAATGGGGGCATTAATTCATGTTCACATTTACAACATAACATACATTAGGCATTTCCTCATTAAGACCTTTAGGAAATAATGTCTGGGGGGTGAAAATCCCCAAACATTCTCTTTTACTCAGAGTATTATTTTTATCACCTCCCCTGTCTGATATCTTAACTTTCTCTATGCCACAAAATCTAAAGGTAGAAATGTCGTTTCTCCTGATTGAACTTTAATGGTCACGAATACTCTGTATGAGAGAACGAGAGGTTTTACCTACATAACAGCCCACTACACAGAAGGGATAGCCTCTGTTCTACTAATTATATTTGTACAGCATAGAATACCTGCTCAGCACAGTGTGCTGTGTCTCTGCTTGGTACAGTCTGCGAGAGCAATGTGCAGTTTCTGCTGTTGTGGATTTGCATACCTCAGCACAGCTCTTCAGCCACAAGAGATAACCAATCACAGTTGAAATAAGGTAGAAGAACAGGACCGACACACTCCTCAAAGATCAGCGTTACATAAACCATTACGAAAGAAGCGGTGTTTCAAATGACTTAAATCGCTCATATAGGAATCATAACGCTTAGTCATAATTTACTCAAAATTGTGTTTTATCTAAAAGATCTTAGAGAAAAACAAACAAAATCTTTTCCTATTGTTTTTCCACCCTGTCTCTTTGCCAGATCACATGGTTACAATTGTGATATTTTGGGATAACTGCCATTTCGCTCAGCCTCCGCAATGACTCACTCGAACTGCACGCACTTCCATCAAATGTTCAATTAACACGGATTCATAGAGCAGATTCATACCAATGCCCTTCAATCAAACTAATACACAAAAACAACTCTCTGCAGACTTCGCAAATTTGCCTAAGCATTCAAATCCTCATTCAAACGAGCAATAGGCAATGTTATGTGCTTGTCATCATGCGTTTTTAAAGCATGAGGAACATCATTGGAAATGAATTTAAATCACCTAGATGCTTAATTGCATAGCTGTGTCCTTTCACGACATGTAATCCTTCTGAATGTGTCCTCTGTCACGCAGGGATCCAAACACACATATATCCATAGCGTAAACAACAAGCTGGTCTAATTGGACTCACATGACGCTGCCCCCTGTCCCTCTACACACTCAGCCTGACAGTCCACATTCTCCGGAACGCAAACATATGATCCATCTACTGACTTCAGTCCAGAAACTATCAGAGATCACAGTCCACAGGGTCCATTAAATAACTAAAATGTAGTATAAACCACAATGTCTCGGACACAATCAGAGAAAATCACAGATGTACATGTAGGTTTACAGGATAAAGAGAACCGGGCGATGTATCTCACAGACAGAAGGTCACTTATCCCAGAAATGTTCTCACTGATTTAAATCGAAAAGGTTTACTATTATAGCATTCAGTCAGGAGGATCTAAGGCTGCGTTTACACAGGCAGTCCAATTCTGATTTATGTTTTCACTAATAGTTGAAAAAAACTAAAACAAAAGCAGCCTAACTAAACCACTAAATTGAAACATATTGGTCCATACTTGTCCCCAGTATCCCAGTGAGCAGCCCAGATTGGATCCTGGGGATTAGATTGATCTGTGTGTTAATCTGAGACGCAGGTCTTTCCTGGTTAAAACCTCGTCAGATTGAGATGGAGGGGGGTGGTGTTGTGGGTTAGCCCTGATGAGTCCAGTAGACGCCACACGCCGTCCCTTAGCTGCCTTTCTCCAAAACCCCAACCAGGACAATAGAAAGATTAAATGGGGAATTAACAGATTAACTAACACTATTTGGGCTGGGTGTGTCCTTCCTTATTTCCCGTCATGTTTTTGTTTGTAGGTATCAAAATTTGACACAATTTATCCTGTTAAGAGTAATGATCTCTCAACGATTTCTACACTTCTGTTTTATCACTCACTATGTAATCTACAATATTACATCCAATGAGAGATTTCATGATTTATCAGTACCTATGATGTATTAGTATAATTTATCAGTAGAATATCGTGTCTTGTCTCTATGGCTCATCTAGCCTGGTGTGTTCCTTAAACAGCCTGTGATGCTGTGTGAGATCAGCTGACTGAGATATTTAAAAGACTGAAGTGCAAACAACTGCCCCGGGCAGACAGACAGACAGACAGGCCACAATGCACAGAGGCAATGAGAAAACATACTAATGGGCAGCCTACTGCCTACAACAGCAGTCTTCAGGAAACTTCTCCAGCATCAAGCCATTGTTTGAGTAACATCACACCAGAAGGTCTATATGATTACTTTTTCCATAAACTCAAAAATAATCGAAAGTATATGGAAATGGATGTTGTTTGTTCTTATTCCAACTTTCGTGTTGTTTAATAAGATGTCTTTATCTTCTTTGAAGAAAAAACATCCGATGTAGGCCAATCATTGGACAGCCTTTCTGGCAGAGCACGTCGTGTCTGTTATGCTGACTCTTATGCCACGTGATTCTCATTATCTCTCCCCCAGACATTGAGTTGCTCATGATCGGGTCAAAAGAAGAAAATATATATTTTTTTAACTCCTGTGATTCATTCATCCATACACCTCACTGAAGACTATTTATTAGTGGAGAAAACTAAATTTGGCTTTCTTTACATTGCAATTAATCTAGTCAGCCAGACACTTCCCATGAGCAATTAGCCTGGGGATGTGATTACCTTTAGCCATTATTTCACCTAAAACTACAGCAGACACCTCTGAACTGACGATGGCTGCGAAAGATGTGTTAGTAATGTAAATTGTTCTTGGCTAATACAATTCTCTGTCTTCACTCACAGAGCAGTGCCAATCCATCAATGTTTCATCTGTCCTTCCTTTAGAACCTTATCAGGAACATTTACATACAATGTCATGTGCTTTCAAAAGATCGATTATGAACGGCGCTGAGGAGTACATGAATACAAACATCAATAACCATGCATCCTTGATCATCTCTACCTCTATACCAGATCCCTGGACACTTCCTAGGGGTTTACTGTAAAGAGGCGAGATCTTCTCCGTGATGTTGCTTGCTTCCATTCCATCTATGCTACACCAGTACCAAGGCAAAACGATCTCACATGACAGCCACGGACCTACCGTATGTTTTAGGGTATTATGGCAATACGCAGCCTGAATACGCATGAGTGCGCACATGCACATCACTGTTCATTCGGAAGCGTGGCTTATTTTTATATTCATTATGGAGCCGAATGTAATTCCGAAGAGGGATCATCAGAATAATGTGCAGCTAAACTCCGGATTTGCTGACCGCCCGCAATAAAAAATAAATAATTAAATGGATATATGCGCGGTTTAACCCAAGTAGAAACTTCATCATAGAAATTTGGCATAACGTCGGATTGGGGGAATTACCTCGTGCAATTGTACAATCATCAAGATTGGATGTTAAAACCTTGATGGATGATTAAAAAGACAAATGGAACCGTTCATCAGACCATTATTCTATGTCTACTAAATAACGATAAAAAAAATAGATTGTAACTGCTAATGCTGATAAAGTGAAACAGGAAATGTAGCTAGGCGTACTGTGCATTCGTGGGATACGGGTGTCGCGGATGTCCTCTCCGTGCGTTACACAGTCAGTCATTTGTATTTCGCACTTCGCTAATGTACTTTGCACACAAAGTATTGCAGCGGAAAAAAACTCTAACGGTATTGCTAAACGTCCACTTCTAATTTAATTCATTAGAGCTTGTTAATGCGCATCAAAAGAAACTGAAACTGGACGGTTAACTGCAGTAATTAATTTTTTTCCTCATTCAAAGATTTTACATGCAGTTTTTTACACACCAAAACCCGCCATGTTGAAAGTGGTTTGACATATTGGCAATGTCCGGTATTTTCCGATGCCTTTGCGCACCTATGTGTGGAAAAAGCATGACACACCTACACGTTTAAACTGTAAATATGAACATTTAAAACGAAGTCAGAGGTGTGAACTTATGAGCATTTCACTATTTTATCGTTTTCAGTAGAAAGCAGACCGTTAGATGGAAATTCATTTATCAGGCTTATTGAAATGTGTTTTTCCTATGCACGGCAAGCATTAAAATAAATGTTTATGTAACCAATTTATTTTGCATCAAGGTTTACATTAAATAAAGAAAAACAATCATACTAACTAAATTTAAAGTGCCACGAAGCGACGTTCTCACCGCAAAAGCTGTGAAAGCTATAATTACGCACGTAAAAACACTTTGAACAACTTGGCTCCTGAATGCGCCAGTATTTCTGTTTCTAGAGAAACAGCCTCGGGTAGGAATGGTTAAAGGTTTTAGCCAGGAAAAACCATTCACGGTAGATATTTCGTCGAGAAAACGACGGCTCTGTATTAGTAACCTACATAAATATTTAAAGAAGCGTCAACCTGTCACCTGTCTTACCTTAATTATGTTTTTTCGCGTCAAATTTGCGAGCCTTTTTCGTTCGGTGGAAGCCAGCGAGCGACGTCTTCCAACTGCACAGCACAGAGCTCGTTCCAATATGGCATCTCACATCTGCGCATGTCCAAAAATCTTCTGATTATTTTCAAACCAACTCCTTCAATGACCTTTAGTGCAGTTACGAAATTTGTTCAGCCAATTATAAATAGAATGTCGAAGTAGGCTACCCACCCCCATATTTTAACCCCTCGGTCTTTCATAGCTGAAATACACAACACATAGTTATTGTTACCAGTGTGTTTACACAATGATGAAGCCAACATTTGTACACTTCTGAACCAAGTGTTTCATTTGATTTGATCTATATTTAACTAGGCAAGTCAGTTAAGAACACATTCTTATTTACAATGACGGCCTACCCCGGTCAAACCCTAACACGGACGACGCTGGGCAGATTGTGTCCGGCCCTATGGGACCCCCAATCACGGCCAGTTGTGATACAGCCTGGAATCGAACCAGGGTCTGTAGTGCCGCCTCTAGCACTGAGATGCAGTGCCTTAGACCACTGCGCCACTCGGCAACCCATTGTTTTAAAAATGGGAATATAGGCTATCTTCTATTAAGGGTGTTTTTACATGTGAAGTATAAGTGTCCAATACACAAATCCGAACAGAAGCCAATATGCATACTGTATAGTCAAAGATAAAAACCTGTTTAAGCCTGGAGCCAAAAATGCTTGTCTGACAACTATTTGACTTTCAAATAAATTAACGTATAGGCCTATGCATGTGCTAACCCCTTCTATGAAAATTACATTGGCACTGTTTTTGACTGTTACAGTCGTGTCTTGACATACTAACCTTTTCTTTCGGTTAATTGTGTGTTTTTCTTAAGAATTATGCTATTCAACATATAATGAAACGTAACTCAATGTTCAGTGTGCACGAGAGACAGTCTTACTGATTACAAGGGAATTCAGTGTAACATACCCCACAGAAGTCGTATTAATTTAAAAGATAAGTTAAAATGGTATAGGTTTTTAACAGCTAATTTTTTTGGTGTTCTTGTAATGTTAGTGCATAATGTCAAAACTGTTTCCACTTGACTGAAAACTGAAAACGTTTATGCACTTTATTAAAACACTTAGAGCAGCCTACATGAGATAAAACCATTGACATTCATTGATAAGCAATGCATTGATAAAAGCGAGTATGCTCGTGATCATTCTGTCCGTCAACCAAGCCCTTGTATTCATGGGGTCCAGAAGCAAATGGGGGTATACGGGCTTCATATGGTCCCAGTTCGGCCCATGTCTCCAAAGTCCCAAACTGAAGGCGACTCAGCAAGGCATGAACGTTTTAAGTTTCCATAAATGTAATTGTATTATCAACCATAATATGATCAGGGTATCTTCATGACAATGCAACAAAAGCATCGCATTCAATGGATATTGATTTAGAAGCAGTCCTATTGTCCTGTTACATTTTTGGAATGCCTCATGTACTAAAGTGGCTGTCATCATTTTATTGTTCTCACTAAATGACACATATTTAACATGCCTACTCCATATGGAAGATTGTCCATTTCATCAAATAATTGTTATAGCGTTCAAGCATTACTGTAACATGTGAAGGTATTTCATACCAAAGTCGATGCTATCCTCTAGTGGCAGAGCGTGTGTAGGCCCACTCGACAACTGAATGGGAATAGACAGACATGATGAGTGTATGAAATATAACACATTTTAAACTGTCTTGAACTGGGTATCATATCTTATGAGGATATTCTTTTGACTAAATAAATGTACATTAAAAATATGTATGATTGTTTGAAAACTATAGTTACAACAGTGTATTGTGGAGGTTTTAGGCGTGTAAAATGTCAGGCTATAATATTTGGTAGAGACTGTGAGTAAATCAATTGTTTTAAATTGCGGAACAATAATGCAAAATCTAAATTGCGCAATATAGACCTACTTGTTGGATAATGATTTTGGGAAACCCTGCAACCTCCTTCTGCTGTCATCATCCCATAACAGTGCTAGCATGAATGAGCATCATCTTCCACTTGCAACTCTCAAATCAAAAAGTTGGCAGTCCCTCAGATAGGCCTACCGAATTGTCTGAGTTGCCTAGCCACCACGGGCCTCATCCGCACCCCTTTGGTGAAGCGAATGCCTCTCCGCGGCTTCGCCACTTGCGGTCCTTCCCGGCGGAGGGAAGTGTGCGTGTGCACGAGGTGGTGAGGGGCTGGTAACAGATGGTTGGTTAGAAGCGCGCGGTTTGATCTGCCAGAGAATAGGTTTTAACAAGTGCACGGGGAACCGATTATCCTCCACGTGCGGCGCATGCATTGCACGGGCCACTGCCCTTTGTCTGTGTGCCAGTCAGAAGAAAAGTGAAGGTTTGTCTCTACAACTCAATAACTCCCAAATTCATCTAGCCTGCCTTGACAATGACCATGGAGTAGACCTATCATAAACCATTGGATTTAATAAAATGCCATAGGCCTATTGCAAACCCATAGGCTATGGATATAGATTGACTACTTATTAACCAGTAATGAATTAGATTCCAACTCCCTCCTCATTCCATAACTGGACAATAGTGGCTTCATGACTAGGCCCTGGTCATTCAAAGTCGGTTTTGCTTATTAACACTAGAAAGGCCTTGAGGGATCCCATTTTGAGCCAATGAGCAGTTATTCTGAATGCAAAATAACAGTCTTATAAATATATTTCATATACTATTGCAAAAATAATAATTTGGTTGTGTGTTATGAAGGCTTGGGTAACATTAGAATATGTTACCCAATAAAACAAATCAGAGATCATATTCATTGGTTTATGTTAGTGTAGGATATCTGTGTTGCACATGTAACAGTTATTCCTTTAAAAGGTGATATTTTGAAATAGAGCTCATCTCTTCAATTTTTAGAGTTATTCGGCAAAAGTAAGTGCTTTGGAAACCTCGGCATCTACTCTTTCTGCTAGTATATATAAGTCAAAAGTTCTTACCTGCATGTAACTCTGTAGGAGCCTCAGAGGATTTGAAAAAGTCACTTTCTGGTCCTCTGTTTCCCTGCCTCTGTGTCAATTCCAACTAAACTGCATAAACTGCACTGTCTATACATATTCAATTTGACAATTGACAATATTTTTACCCATCAGACTATTGTCAGTTTAATATTGTCTTTAGGTTAAATCTGTTATTGTATTTGTGAAATCATTTTCAATATAGTTTAGGTGTAGTTTAGATGGGCCATCATCAGCTGAACCGGCTGCCTGCTGGTGAATGACTGGCGAAATAAATACATGTCCTTTTAAAACTGGATATAACACAAATTCTGTTTCTGAAATCGAAATTCTAAAAACAAATGTATGCGATAAATATACTTATTTAGGCATTAGTTTAAAAATGGCAGAAACATTTAAATGTAATAAATATGAAGTCAAAATGACTGCCTCAACGCTTAGTGTTAAAGCCACTATTGTTATCTCTCATAATGTGTAGGACACATCATCTGACTGCTGTATTATAGATAATTCATATAACAAAGGTCGTCCATTTAGATTCAATTATAGGATAAACTCTATACATGTGATTAGAACTTGGTAACTGGTAAAGAGCATTTCAAATGGCGCTTGGGACATTGGATGGCCCCTTACTGGGGAGACAGGGGCGCGTGACCGCAATTAACAAAAGGAACAAAGACCGCCTGCGCTCGCAGAGATCCAAGGAATTCAACAGCAGGAGGTGACGTCAGAATCCCGCATTTTGCGGTTGATATGGAGTAGAACATTTAATCCTGTTCCTAACTTTAGTTTTTCGGTGACTTTTTCCCCCCCGCAAAATACTTTCGTATTAACTTCGCGAGAGAGACATTGAGCAGTGATAGCATGGCAAGTTCGTCTTGTTTTTCTTGAGATTGGAAGGCTCCTAGATTTCTCCTCGCAAACAGGGGAAGTGCCCCCTGTCCTTTGTCTGCCTCGGGTGATTTTAAAGTATTCGACATGGGCATTTACCGATACAATGGTGTTTTTATGGTCAAAAAACTGTTTAATAATGCAGTTTTTGAGATTTCGAACATGTCAGACATTACGAAGGCGAACCCTCAGGGATGCGATAACGGGGCTTTGACAAACGGATTCGGAGTCTTGATTCAAGGGTTGCTGGCCATAGTTGCCTTCAGTACATTGATGGGTGAGTATCTTTCAGAAGAGAACGTAACAATGTTTCAAGGGCTGAGGAGTATAATTGTATAGGATAACCTATTGTTTTGAAATGGCAGATCATGTTTAAAATAAAATACTTAGACATCACTTTTAAAGGGAAAATCAAGGGTCTACTCAGCCAAGCACTACTCTGGTATCAACTGCAGAGCTACTCTCCATCTGTGAGCACGTGGCAGTTTGTTTGTTTATGCTATTTGACGTTTCTATCCGATAGGCTGCTGTTGCACTTTATAAGGCTGATAATACATATATCAGTCGCTCTGGATAAGAGCGTCTGCTAAATGACTTAAATGTAAAATATATCATTATATTATAATTCCATTTAAATAGTCTATTATAAGAATGTTTCCCATATCCTTTTATGTGCTAAGTTTTAAATATTCAGCGCCACGCGTAGCCATATATCATTCGTGGCCCATCAACAGAAATGTAAACGATCTCGAATGTATCCTATAACTATTAGACTATTGTATATTAATAAACTATCCCTAAACGATAAACTACTGGTAAACGATCTATAAACCCATTTCATTTGTATTATTCTTATTATTGAAATGCCTCTTCAAGACAGGGGTGTACGTTTATGGTCTATGATGGAGCAAACTATTTTGAGAGGGTGGTCATAAAATCCTACAGAATACATCCATGCCTTTTTGAATATCAGAGAATAGGCTCTGTCTATATCTCTATCTACAGTGAGAGGACATTTTGTAGGCATGTACTTTACAACAGAGTGATTTATGACAGAAAGGGGTCAGACTCTAAAGGTGAGTGGAGGATCAAATAGCTTTGACCTCACAGTTACTTATTAGTAAGAAGATGTGTGTGTGTGTGTGTGTGTGTGTGTGACAGACCCAAGTCTGTTAATATACTGCTGAAAAACAAGGGTCTACTCAGCCAAGCGCTGCACTGCAGAGCTACCCTGTCCATCTCAATGCCTCTCCTCCGCTTGCCAAGATGCGTCCATCTTTGTTTTGGAGTCCTCTTCCTCTTGGCTATTTTGGTGACTTCCTCCCATTGACAGACCACTGGCCCCACCTTTTGCGTGCCAGAGTTCTTGGATACAGTTGCTATCATTTTATGCCAGGCACCAATTGTGGCTTTGCATTCTAACCTTCAGATAGTTTTTTGGTGATAATGAGTCAAACTGCAGCCACAACATGATGATTGGTATGTGAACAGTCACACACTCAGACCTTGTGTTAGATGGGGAGAGAGGAACAGTGGGTTCCTGTTAGACACGTAGCCCTGAGCTACCAGTGTCCTGATGGGGATGGGTGGTCTGAGGGAGCATGTGGTTCTGACTGTGCCATTCTTTATCCATCTCTCCTGGACCCACAGGGGACATGTACACTCACAAAGATAGGATTTGTCACTCTTCTATGGCTGTCTCTCTCACTCACCCACTCACTGCGTCTCTCCATCTCTCTCTACAGTGAAGAGGTTCCGTGAGCCCGTAGGGATCAGAAGACCATGGAGGATCTGGTAAGAGACCGGTGTTTTTTTATTTCTATTTCTTATCAGAGACTGTATCAAACCCCCAGGGAAGAACAGGAGACCATCGGTTGATCACATCGCTGAGGATCATAGATTCTATTAGATTTAGATATGTTAATGTTTGTTGCTTGACTTATATATTTGGCTATTACAAGTCACCATGGTGATGACCATCCTACATTTCACCCCATCTCTACAGGTTTTACGACATGTCCAAGCAGGCCATTGGCGCTCTCTTCATCCACTTCGCCAATGTGTTCCTCTCCAACCTCACAGAAATGGACCCCTGTTCCCTGTGAGTCCATAGCTGTGATTGGACAGGTTTGCAGAAACCACCTTCCAATCTAAAGCCTCAACCAATCATTATGATAAATACATAAGATGTTCTATTGTGACATACAGCAGACAGGTGCAGTGAAATGTGTTGTTTTACACGGTCAACCATAGTAGTATGGTAGCCCTAGTGCAAATTAGGTGATAAGTCCCTTGCTCAAGGACACATTGACAGATTTTGCACCTTGTCGGCTCGTGTATTCCAACCACTGACCTTTCGGTTACTGGCCCAACACTCTAACCGCTAGGCTACCTGCTGCCCCATGTCAAATCACTGACTCACTTCCTGGTGGGTTTCCACAGGTATCTGATCAACTTCCTGCTCGATGCCACGCTAGGCATGCTGGTCATCTGGGCGGGGGTCAAGGTTGTCTCCAGGATCGTGGAGTACAAGCAGTTCACACTGCTCACCTTTGGAGAATACGGTGAGTCTCCTAGACATCTGTTTAGGTCGTGTCAAATGTTTGGAGGTTGGCCAAAGTACAGACAACTACTGTTCTGTGCGTTGGAGAGGGTTGTGCCAGTTCATTTTCCGAATATTTCAGGAAGGTTGACACTTCTTCCTTTCACCACTGGAGGCCGCTGTAGGCTCATGAGAATATTGCATGAAAAACATCCTCCGATGGGCGATGATGACTTGTGGGATTAAGTTCTAGCCAATTGCTGCACTCGCTCCGTCCATAAGTCTTAATGGGGGGAAAAAAGAAACAAAATAAGATTTCAAATGTCAGTCTGTTAATCTACTGTATTCCACAAAGTCATTTTCTACTGTATCTGCGCTTGGTTCTGTTTCATGTTGTTTTTTCCATTGATTATTATGATCCACCGGATTGTAAATGCAGCTGTGCCATGACAACTGGCCAAATGTTTTCGTGGGCTTTAGATTCCATCCGATCTGGATCACGCTCTCTCTGTGTGGGGATCTTTTCCCCAAAAGCCTGCTACAAATACTGTCCCTCTGTCATAACTATTGGTCCTGAAAACTTAACAAATAGTAAAACATTGTTGTAAATCCACTCTGTCCCTCTTAAAGAGCTGAACAACAACAACATGCAGTTTCTCTCTTATACCTTTCTCGCCGCTGTCTCACTTCTCTCTCGGTCTCGCTGTCTGTGTCTCTCGTCTGTCTCTCTCTTGTCTGTTTCTCTCTGCTGTGTTCCCAGGTGTAGAGTGTTTGTTAATGACAGACATGTTCCTGTCTGTGTACACTGAGATGACCGAGAGATGCAAATAGTGTTTAGACCAGCACACTGTGTTTGTGGGTGCTTGTCTGTGTGTATGAATGCCTCTATGGTGTCAGTGTGGTTGTGGCAGTCTGGTGTCGTCCTCTCTATGGCTGATCTTCCCTAGGTGACGATCTGAGTCCGTTGGTCAGTGTATGTGGTTTCAGTGTGATCACCGTGTGGTCATTAAGTAATGGTCTGTTCTGTCTGACCAGGTGACCCTCCCCAGGCTGCAGCATGGCTCGGTCAGTGTGGTGTCTACCTTCTCATCATGGTCCTGGAGAAGAGTGTAGTCAGCTTGGTCCTGCTCATTCCTGGATGGACCAACGTGAGTAGGCCCACAGTACCCACAACCACCTGCTCCAGGGACATGGGCTAACCCAGATCCTGAGAGAACTGAGAGACTCTACCCACTCGAGGGAGAGAGCGGAAGTGTCAATCATGTTCTTTCTTCTCGGTTCTGTGTTTGAAATCTCTGGTGACAATTTAAAGTCAACAGAAAGTCAAGGCTGAAAAACAAAGGGAGGATGAAAGGTTTTGGAGAGAACAAAGAGAAAGAGTTGTCCTTTGAACAGAATGGGAACATTGACCTTCAACCAAATGAATATCATCCGGCCCCTGGGACTAGGGTCTTTAGACAGTTTGTTTGGTTAGTTATTTGTTTGAGGCTGTGGATCTCCTGCTCAAACCTTCTTTGTGTTTTAGGGTTGTTGTTGCTCTGCTCACTGCTCCTCTTTTGAAGAGGGTCGTTTTAGTTTTTTCTAGTACACATATTTCTTTGGGACACTGGAGCTTTTTCTCAGGGAGGAAGGCAGGGGGGGGGGTCTCTCTGACATGGTGAATACCACATAATAATCACATTAGCTCCAATCTCACACATGTTCCACAGTAGAGAGCCAAAGAGATGCTCGTTCTATTATAGTGAAAAATATTGACGATCTAAATGTCCTTGGATGACAGTCTTTTGTGCAACATGATGTTGTTTTGCCCTGCACTAATTGAAAGTGTGTTTCTCTGCACGCTGCTGTTCCAGCTGCAGTCTGTGTTGCTGGACTACATCCCTAACCCTCAGGTGGACCTTGTGTTGGTCATGCTCATCGTGCCCGTCATTGTCAACGTGAGTCTCAACCAGCCTGCAATAACACTCTGCATAATGTTGTGTATATGTCAGAGGAGGCTGCTGGGGGGAGGATGGCTCATAATAATGGCTGGAATGGAGTAAATGGAACCGTGTGTTTGAGTCTGATACTGTTCTATTCATTCCATTCCAGCCATTACTATGAGCCGTCCTCCCCAATTAAGGTACCACCAACCTCCTGTGGTATATGTAAACTCAGCAAAAAAAGAAACGTCCTCTCACTGTCAACTGTTTATTTTCAGCAAACTTAACATGTGTAAATATTTGTACAAACATAAGATTCAACAACTGAGACATAAACTGAACAAGTTCCACCGACATGTGACTAACAGAAATGGAATAATGTGTCCCTGAACAAAGGGGGGGGTCAAAATCAAAAGTAACAGTCAGTATCTGGTGTGGCCACCAGCTGCATTAAGTACTGCAGTGCATCTCCTCCTCATGGACTGCACCAGATTTGCCAGTTCTTGCTGTGAGATGTTACCCCACTCTTCCACCAAGTCACCTGCAAGTTCCCGGACATTTCTGGGGGAATGGCCCTAGCCCTCACCCTCTGATCCAACAGGTCCCAGACGTGCTCAATGGGATTGAGATCCGGGCACTTCGCTGGCCATGGCAGAACACTGACATTCCTGTCTTGCAGGAAATCCCGCACAGAACGAGCAGTATGGCTAGTTGCATTGTCATGCTGGAGGGTCATGTCAGGATGAGCCTGCAGGAAGGGTATCACATGAGGTAGGAGGATGTCTTCCCTACAATGCACAGCGTTGAGATTGCCTGCAATGACAACAAGCTCAGTCCGATGATGCTGTGACACACCGCCCCAGACCATGACGGACCCTCGACCTCCAAATCGATCCCTCTCCAGAGTACAGGCCTCGATGTAACTCTCATTCCTTCGACGATAAACGCGAATCCGACAATCACCCCTGGTGAGACAAAACCGCGACTCATCAGTGAAGTGCACTTTTTGCCAGTTCTGTCTGGTCTAGTGGCGGAGGGTTTGTGCCTATAGGCAACGTTGTTGCCGGTGATGTCTGGTGAGGACCTGCCTTACAACAGGCCTACAAGCCCTCAATCCAGCATCTCTCAGCCTATTGCGGACAGTCTGAGCATTGATGGAAGGATTGTGCGTTCCTGGTGTAACTCGGGCAGTTGTTGTTGCCATTCTGTACCTGTCCCGCAGGGGTGATGTTCGGATGTTCTGATCCTGTGCAGGTGTTGTTACACGTGGTCTGCCACTGCGAGGACGATCAGCTGTCCGTCCTGTCTCCCTGTAGCGCTGTCTTAGGCGTTTCACAATACGGATTTTGCAATTTATTGCCCTGGCTACATCTGCAGTCCTCATGCCTCCTTGCAGTGTGCCTAAGGCATGTTCACGCAGATGAGCAGGGACCCTGGGCATCTTTCTTTTGGTGTTTTTCAGAGTCAGTAGAAAGGCCTCTTTAGTGTCCTAAGTTTTCATAACTGTGCCTTTAATTGCCTCCCGTCTGTAAGCTGTTAGTGTCTTAACAGCCGTTCTACAGGTGCATGTTCATTAATTGTTTATGGTTCATTGAACAAGCATGGGAAACAGTGTTTAAACCCTTTACAATGAAGATCTGTGAAGTTATTTGGATTTTTAGTATCCCAGACAGTGCATAAAGCTTGTATTTTTGGATAGAAAACGTGCATGAAGTTTGCAGTATGTAGGCTTACTAGGCTACACTGATTGTACATTACATGGCCATTCTGTGTCCACCACTGCACCAGTTGTACTGACTGAGTTTGTTCTCTGTGTGACCCTCTGTAGTCCATAATGTTCTGGGTGGTGGACAGTCTGATGATGAGGAAGTACAAGTACAAGAGCCTGGACGACTCCTGTGACCCCTCGACCAAGGTTGACTCCACGGCGTCGTGGGTTACTGGCGACGAGTCACAGGTGAGAGTCCGTTAACTTCACTAGGGTAGGGGGTAGCATTTGGAATTTTGGAAGAAAAGCTTGCCCAAATTAAACTGCCTGCTACTCAGGCCCAGAAGCTAGGATTTGCATATAATTAGTAGATTTGGATAGAAAATACTCTAAACTTTCCAAAACTGTTAAAATAATGTCTGTGAGTATAACAGAACTGATATGGCAGGTGAAAACCTGAGGAAAATCCAACCAGGGAAGTACTATTATTTTGAAAGGCTGTTTTTCCATTGAAAGCCTATCCACCATACAAAGACTTAGGACCCAGTTTACGATATCTATGGCTTCCTCTACATGTGGCCAGTCTTTAAGCATTGTTTCAGGCTTTTACTCTGAAAAATGAGGGAGATACAGCACTTTCAATGAGAGGACAGTGGACATTTCCAGCCGTGAGTCCTGCGCGTGATCGGGAACGTGCCTTTCTTGTTTCTCCTTTTCTATTGACGAAGCTTTTGTCCGGTTGAAATATTATTTATTATTTATGACAAAAACAACCTGAGGATTGATTTTAAACATCGTTTGACATGTTTCTACGAACTTTTATTGTACTTTAAAAAAAGTTTTCGTTTGGACTTACTGACCGCGCCTTGTGTATTCGGATTACTGGACTAAACGCGCGAACAAAAAGGAGGTTTTTGGTCATAAAGAGGGACATTATCGAACAAAACGTACATTTATTGTCTAACATGGAGACCTGGGAGTGCCACCAGATGAAGATCATCAAAGGTAAGTGATTCATTTGAATGCTTTTTCTGACTTTTGTGACACCTTTCCTTGGTTGGAAAATGGCTGTGGTTTTCTGTGGCTAGGCGCTGACCTAACATAATCGCAAAGTGTGCTTTCGCCGTAAAGCCTTTTTGAAATCTGACACAGCGCTTGCATTAAGGAGAAGTTTATCTTTATTCGTGTTTAACACTTGTATCTTTTATCAATGTTTTTCTGTAATTTGATGTGGCTCTCTGCACTTTCACCGGATGTTTGTTTGAGACAATGCATTTCTGAACATAACACACCAATTTCAAATGAGGTTTTTGGACATAAAGATTAACTTTATCGAACAAAACACACATTTATTGTGTAACATGAAGTCCTGTGAGTGCCATCTGATGAAGATCATCAAAGGTTAGTGATTCATTTAATCGCTATTTCTGACTTTTGTGAGCCTTCTCCTTGGCTGGAAAATGGCTGTATGGTTTTCTGTGACTAGGCACTGACCTAAGACAATTGTTTGGTGTGCTTTCGCTGTAAAGCCTATTTGAAATCGGGAACTGTGGTTGGATTTACAAGAAGTTTATCTTTAAAATGGTGTATAATACTTGTATGTTTGAGGAATTTTAATTATGGGATTTCTGTTGTTTTGAATTTGGCGCCCTGCATTTTCACTGGCTGTTGTCGAGGGTCCCACTTGTACCAGAGAGGTTAACTAGAGATGTCCCTGACAAAAATATATATATATATATATTGGTCGACTGAAAGGCGTCTGTTCTTTCGACCAATCAATTGGTCAACATTTTAAAATGTGTGTTTTTCTCTCATATATATATATATATATATATATAACACCCTATGTGTTTTAATAAAATCAACTATATGCATTGAGCTTGTCTGATGCTTTAAGCTCACCGTTTGATGAAATAAGGCACAAATGACTGAAGAGGGAGCCAGAGATCAAGATAACCAGAAGAAAAACTTCACCTCCTCCCGCTCCTAATGGTTTTTCCAGATTCTGCCGTTACTCTCCTGAAGTTGCTGGTAATAGGCTACACAAGGAGTCGCCAACATTTCTTATGTGGAATGACCATTTATCTTACCATTTCTACTGATCTTCGTGTCAGTTATAGTTTTCAAATGCACATTTTTGTGGAACAGTTTCATTTATAAAAACATATTCGTACCTCAAAATCATTGTCATGTGGTTAATCAGAATTCTATCTAAATGAAAATGATACAAACCTAAAAAGTTACTTTATATTGCCATTTCCAACTATATAAAAATTGCCTATAAAGCCAGCAAATAAAAACATTGCTGCCTGCAGGTAGAAAATGTCCTGATAAAAATAAATATCCTATAAACCACATTGGCTACGCATGGCCTGTCTGCAGCGAACGTTGAAACGTATCAACTATTTACTTGGGTCTGGCCTGAAACTCCTTGCAACATTGTATAAAATATCTTGGGCCCTCAAAGTTGTCCATGCTAGTGAGCTCGGGACAAACACAGCTGTAGGCTATTTGCGTAAGGGATAAGGAGTAATCAGTTTGGCCTATTTTATGTTTCCACTGGATCAGAGCATGACATTTTTCTCTTTCACGCTGAGTGGTTATTGAAAGGGAGAGAGCTGGAAAGATTTTTTTTAAATACATTGAGGAATTGTCATTTTCAATGGATGTAAAAACCTACTTTGTTTGCTGGCTGTTTGAGGTGAAGAAAACATCACTTTGAGAAGCTCTACAGCTCATTAGTGATCGTGCATTAAGCCAATCAGAAATACTATCAGATCCCCAAATGGGCACATTTATATGCCTACATTTGCACGCAGGCCAGGTAGCCTATAGGTCTACTTCAATGCATAATCGGGTGCGTGTCCTTACTCAACATCGACAGGAGTGCTCCAAGCAAAAGACAAAGACTAAATTAACAAAACTCATAAATGGAATGAAATAAACCAAAACTTGTTTCTCTAAAGTGTAGCATAGGTTGTGCGCTCTGCAAACAACGTGTCCACTCCAACAATGAGAATGGTAAAAGTCTGAAATAATATATTTAATGCATTAAAAGACATTACCGTAACCAACCAAACTTTGTAGATTAGAAATGATAGGAATTAACTGTAAATGTACTACTGGTGATAAACGTATGTAATGGGGAATTGATATACACTAACAGTCAAATGCAAACAATTCACACAATGAAGTTATGAAACAATGAATGTACACAAATTGGCGGGAGGGAGCCCATTCTGGAGAGATGTGCATTGTGCAGCCACACTCCTCTTCTTCTTTGACTGTGCCACCCCCGCGGCCTCCACAATGGATTAGTCTCGGCCTCCGCAATGGATTAGTTCACTGAAATGGGTGCAAATGAGAGAGGTGTCTCGTGTGCCATTAAAAAAAACATATACAAAAGTATGTGGACACCCCTTCAAATTAGTGGATTTGGCTATTTCAGCCACACCTGTTGCTGACCGTTGTATAAAATCGAGCACACAGCCATGCAATCTCCATAGACAAACATTGACAGTAGAATGGCCCATAGCGTAAAGCTCAGTGACTTTCAACGTGGCGCCGTCATAGGATGCCAACTTTCCAACAAGTCAATTTGTTAAATTTCTGCCCTGCTAGAGCTGCCCCGGTCAACTGTAAGTGCTGTTATTGTAAAGTTGCTCCTAGACGTTTCCACAACAGCTCAGCCGCAAAGTGGTAGGCCACCCAAGCTCACAGAACGGGACCGCCGAGTGCAGAAGCGCATAGCACGTATAAGTCGTCTGTCCTCTGTTGCAACAATCACTACCAAGTTCCAAACAGCCTTTGGAAGCAATGTCAGCACAATAACTGTTCGTCGGGAGCTTCATGAAATGGGTTTCCATGGCAGAGCAGCCGCACACAAGCCTGAGATCACGTTGCGCAATGCCAAGCGTCGGCTGGAGTGGTGTAAAGCTCGCTGCCATTGGATTCCATCTTGCAGTCCGATGGATGAATCTGGGTTTGGCGGATGCAAGGAGATAGCTACCTGCTCCAATGCATAGTGTCAAATGTAAAGTTTGGTAGAGGAGGAATAATGGTCTGGGGCTGTTTTTCATGGTTCTGGCTCGGCCCCTTAGTTCTAGTGAAAGGAAATATTAATGCTACAGCATACAATGATATTCTAGATGATTCTGTGCTTCCAACTTTGTGCCAACAGTTTGGGGTATGCACTTTCCTGTTTCACCATGACAATGCCCCCGTGCACAAAGCGAGGTCCATACAGAAATGGTTTTTCGAGATCGGTGTGGAAGAACTTGACTGACCTGCACAGAGCCCTTGCCTCAACTACTTCGAACACCTTTGGGATGAATTGGAAGGCAGACTGCGAGCTAGGCCTAATCGCCCAACGTCAGTGCCCGACCTCACTAATGTTCTTGTGGCTGAATGGAAGCAAGTCCCCGCAACAATGTTCCAACATCTAGTGGAAAGTCTTTCCAGCAGCAAAGGGGGGACCAACTCCATAATAATGGCCGCGATTTTGAAATGAGATGTTTGACTAGCAGGTGTCCACATCCTTTTGGTCATGTAGTGTATATTTGCTACTGCTCGACTAGTAGTTGACCAATCAAGCAGTCAAATAATTGGGGTCAGTCCTACAGTTAACCATAAGAGGGGACTGCAGATCTCTGAGTACTACTGCTCTGTGGGATCATGAAGGGACACCATTTGATGATACAACATTAAAGCCCATGGGTGTAAGAGAGACTTTCCCACCAAACATCCCCATAACACTCCACATCCCCATGGGACACTGGCTAAAGACGTGTGTTTGTTGAGAAAGAAAAGAAACGGAGTGTGTGTGAGTTATGATAGATGTTTGTCACAGTGATTTAGCCTGTCTGCACCTGTTTTATGTGCCCCCCCCGCCCCCCCACACTGCTCTCTGGGTTGGTCTAAAGGGCAACTGGCCCACAGTTACTGTCAAGGAAAGACGAAGTCATGGAAAATCCCCCTTTCTCCCCCTTTCTCTCCATTTTTGTTTCTCTCTCCGTTTTCGCCCGTCAATTTGTTGTGTTGTTTCTCTGTGGGTCAGTTACCCGAGTTGGATTGTGCCGTGTGGAATTGAGTCAATGTCTTACTTTGTCCCGGTTGTTCTGGAAAATGAGTATCATAGCAATGTTATTGACATTCCTTGTTTGGTAAGACACGAGTGATGGATGTATGGCGCTAGATCGGCCTGCCAGTTGTCACGTCGTTGAGTCAAGTGTCTTCTGTGTTTCATGTTGTAGAGTTGCTCTTAATCTGTTGAGATTGTAGTCTACCGTAAGGGTGTGATCACCTTGTTTCAATGGATCCATTGTGAGAATTGTATTTGGTGAGAGAACAGTATGTGGTGAATAGTGATGTCTTTATGATATTAGTTAACTGTTTCCAGTGGGTGTATAGTGTTGGTCCATTTGAGTGGGAAATCATGTAGTGTGTATTGGAGTAGTGAGACTGTCGACAGAAGCGTCCTGTGTTGGGGAATCAGAATTGACCTCCTACACAGCAGTCAATGTGTTACTGTACACTCTCCTCTCTCTCGCTCTGTCCTCTCTCTCTTTCTCACCCTCTCTCTGGAGTCACAATGATTATGACAGACTGGCAGTGTTGCTCTCTCTCACTCTCCCTCCTCGTCCCTGGTACTCTGCCAAGCAGCAACAAATCATCCCTTCATCCCAGGAATAAAAGTGACATTTGGAATTAATTTCCATTCAGTGATGTTATGGAAAGCAGAGCGGAGTGGAGGAGGAGAAGAAAGAGGGAGAGAACTATGTCCATGGGAGAGAGGAGGGCATTGATTAGGGAGTGCTGTTGGAGTTTGGTTGGTCAGTAGTCTGTGTGCAATGAGTTTGATTTCAGTTCCCGACATGGGCTGTAGGATAGTGTTGGGGAATGATTTCATCCATGGTCAGCTGTGGCCATATGGTGTTCAGAGAAGGCTGTTTACTTTTATCATAAACAGCCAAACATTTAGTTATTTTAGAGCTGTTGTTAGTTATGGCCTTTCTGGTGTATGCTGTCAAACTGACTAGTTAAATGCCCTAACATCTCCGACCTGTTTCCTTATGGGATGAAACACACAGACAAACATCGATTGACATCTTGGTCTGAGTGTACAGTATCTGAATGAAGATGATTGATTTGGGATTGGCCTCATATCGGTGAGAGAGGAAGGCTGGGCAAGCCCCCTTTCTGCCTCTGCTTCTTCCATTACAATAATCTCATCCAAGATGTCTGCATTGCGTGCATGCACACACTACCATAATCTCATCCAAGATGTCTCTGTAGCCAGCATTCAAAAAGTATTCAGATAGCTTGACTTTTTCCACATTTTGTTAAATTACAGCCTTATTCTAAAATTGATGTTGGAATTTTTTTAAATCAATCTACACACAATACCCCATAATGACAAAGCAAAGAAGTTTACATTTTTTGCAAATATATTAAAAATAAAATAACTGAAATATTCAGACTCTTTGCTCAGTACTTTTTTTGAAGCACCTTTTGATGTGATTACAGCGTCGAGTCTTCTTGGGTATGACGCTACAAGCTTGGCACACCTGTATTTAGGAGGTTTCTCCCATTTCTCCACAGATCCTCTCAAGCTCTGTCAGGTTGGATGGGGAGCATCACTGCACAGCTATTTTCAGGTCTCTCCAGAGATGTTCCATTGGGTTCAAGTCTGGGCTCTGGCTGGGCCATTCAAGGACATTCAGAGACTTGTCCCGAAGCCACTCCTGCGTTGTCTTCGCAGTGTGCTTAGGGTCGTTGTCCTGTTGGAAGGTGAACCTTCGCACCAGTCCTGAACGCTCTGGAGCTGGTTTTCATCAAGGATCTCTCTGTACTTTGCTCTGTTAATCTTTTTCTCGATCCTGCCTAGTCTCCCAGTCCCTGCCGCTGAAAAACATCCCCACAGCATGATGCTGCCACCACTATGCTTCACCGTAGGGATGGTGCCAGGTTTCCTCCAGACATGACGCTTGGCATTCAGGCCAAAGAGTTCAGTCTTGGTTTCATCAGACCAGAGAATCTTGTTTCTCATGGTCTGAGAGTCCTTTAGGGGCCTTTTGGCAAACTCCAAGCGGGCTGTCATTTGCCTTTTACTGAGGAGTGGCTTCCGTCTGGCCACTACCATAAAGGCCTGATTGGTGGAGTGCTGCAGAGATGGTTGTCCTTCTGGAAGGTTCTCCCGTCTCCACAGAGGAGCTATGTCAGAGTGACCATTGGGTTCTTGGTCACCTCCCTGACCAAGGCCCTTCTCACCCGATTACTCAGTTTGGCCGAATGGCCAGCTCTAGGAAGAGCCTTGGTGGTTCCAAACTTATTCCATTTAAGAATGACGGCGGCAACTGCATTCTTGGGGACCTTCAATGCTGCAGATTTGTTTTTAGTATCCTTCCCCAGATCTGTGCCTCGACACAATCTTCTCTGGAAGCTCTATGGACAATTCCTTCGACCTCATGGCTTGGTTTTTGCTCTGACATGCACTGTCAACTGTGGGACCTTTTCTAGACAGGGCTGTGTGCCTTTCCAAATCATGTACTATCAATTGAATTTACCACAGGTGGAATCTTCCAATCAAGTTGTAGAAACATCTCAAGGATGATCAATGGAAACAGGATGCACCTAAGCTCAATTTCGAGTCTCATAGCAAAGGGTCTGAATACTTATTTACGTAAGGTATTTCAGTTTTTTATTTGTAATACATGTGCAAAAATGTCTGACCTGTTTTTGCTTTGTCATTATGGGGTATTGAGTGTAGATTGATTTGGTATTTTTTAAATGTAATACATTTTTAGAATGGGGCTGTAACGTAACAAAATGTGTAAAAAGTCAAGGGGTCTGAATACTTTCTCATTGTAATATACGGGTTTATTATGCCATAAAAGCCTTTCCATAAAGCGTATGATTGAATTCCGCTATGTTGTGATTTATAGGTGGTGGAGCAGGGGTCTGGACAATATTGGCTCATTCATCCCCTTCCTCTTCCCTGTAACTATTCCCCAGGTCGTTGCTGTAAATGAGAACGTGTTCTCAGTCAACTTACCTGGTAAAATAACGGATACATTTAAAAAAAAAATATTCCAGACTGGGAATAAAGTGGAATTTTATAGCCTTGGATTGGAAATAACAGCACACCAGACCTGGACACATCACCTCATCCTGGCCGACAACTGCTCACGTATCTGTGTGACGATGTCTGTATGTTTGTGTATCTGTTCCCTGATGCGTTTCTACCTCATATCCAGGTCCTGATGACCGTCGACACGGACGCTGAGGAGGAGGATAGTTCAACAATGGTCCTAGGAGGGTCCCACTCTAGCCTCCCAGTAGTGGGCATAAAACCTAGCTGGGTGGAGGTGTAGCTCTGGTATCCATCTCTACAAGACCCTGACCCGCGCCACGCACAAACGCGAGCACGGCTGTGTGAATGTACGCTCCTTCCAGATCACACGCATTTGCTTTTTTTCATTGTACACATCCCAATGATGTCTTTGATGACTTGGTTGTTATGAGGATGTTGAATGTTATATTAACTATGCTTTATGATGGAGGGGGGGGGGGAGTCCTTCACCCTTGCAGTCCCTGATTACTGAAACAACAAGCTTGGTGGGGGCTATAAAGTGTCTCGTAATGGAGATAATTAGAGAGCGCAGTGATGATGAAAGAGTAAATCTGTCCTCTCTCACAGGGATTTTGTGAAAAGGGTGTTTGTTGATCTCCAACGAGCTCCTTGACATACCGTATCAACTTCTAAAGAGTAGCGGTAAGGTGTCGGTACAATCTCCTCTGTTTTCCTTCATCATACAGATAACTGCTTTGTTCAAACCTCGACATACAGCATCTACTGGTCTGTAATTAAATACGTTTTGGACCTGTAGAATCCACTACTAGTGTCCTTTCCTCCCTCGCCACTAACAAGTGGAAGGGCTGGATAGTTTCAATCATATGGATTTCACCTATCACGTCCACTCAGATCAGTTGTCAGACTATTGTAACTCAGCCGGTTGGACCTTAAAGTTGGAAATGTTTTATCTGAGTTGGACTGTAGTAGTTTGGTCTGGAACAGTTCTTCACACTATCTGCAGAGGATGTTTAACAAGGTGGAAAATGGTATTCTATGTGGAAAATGGACCAGATCATTTTATATTCCTCATGGATGTCCATTTGAGATTGATCTGGATTTATCCAAATATTTGCAATGTTTCTAATATGAACTAAAGAGCTTTGGGATTTTGAACATTCTAATGTATTTTCTTATTTCTTTAGTCTATTTGACATATTTTACTGTATTCATATTACTTGGGGTTAAACCTGTGGTAATGACATGTAATGGGAGATTTCCAAGTGGTATCCTAGAAATGATCGCGGTCAATTCGGAGATTACCCGAGATACCAAAATAGTGTTCAGTTTACAATTGTATGTTCATTCTTATAGATCACATTCCTCAATCATTGAGCTGTTAACTCTAACATGAAAATACACTACTGCCATTTTTGTATTAATTGAATTATGTTCCTGGAACCATTTAATGTCTTAGTGATGTGAAAGATTCTGGTTGTGAGACTGTCATTTCACGTGACCTCAAATGTGTACAACAGCTACTGTGAGGACCTGCACCACTACACTGTTTGCATTTATGCTAGTTATTCACTGTAAACAAAAGAAAAGATCTATATTTTTTATTTAGCGTTGCTCCAGTCCATCATTGTATGTGTTTGTGGAAACAATTTTTAATTGTGACTGAAATAGTTTGAATGTTTAATGGATATCCACTTGAAAGTGCCATGTTGCTATATATTCATGATTCATTTATGATACGCGAAAAATGTCTTTGTCTTTTGTCTTAACTGTTGTCACTGTTTTTGTATTATCATAATTTAAATAGAAGTAAAATTGTATATTAAAAAACAGGTGTTAAATTCCTTTGGTAGCTTAGGTCAGCCCGGTGGCCCCTGAGCTCGATGACAGACACCTGAGCGGGACGTGGAGTAGTACACCTCTGTGACCCCAAACTGATGATAGGAGGGATGAGGGGGTTGGTTAGGGGGGTGGTTAGAGAGGGAGCTAGTCATTGGGACAGGTAGAGGAGAGGGTTAGTTAGGGGTGTGTCTGGTGTGACCAGGTGTGATCCTAAGCAGTGTCGCCACATGAGCTTGACCGGGTTCACCTGTTTGCTTTCCCAGTTAGCACCTAAACCTAGCATGTAAAGAGCCTGCCTTCCTGCAATGACTAAGGCCTGGATTCAGTCCTAATACGAGTTGTAGACAATGCGGCCGTTAAACGCAATTTCCGATTGAGCAGCGTTTACTGTGAATGTGAGCCCTGTGAACATGAGGACATTGTCTTTAAAGCCCTTGATGGGATTGACTCAGTAGGATGGAGCACAGTACTAGTTTTGGGTGTGATTCCTGCTTCGGCCACATATAGCACATACTTTATACTAAATGTTTGTGTTAACTGTTAGTTACTTTCATAGAGCTGTTTACTTTGTTATTATTATGTTTCAAGTGTTCTCACAATCTAGAGCTGTTCAGAAAAAAGTTGATCTTTACCAATGAATCTTGTTTTTATGTTTTACTTCCTTTACACACAAAAAGTTCATCCGGTTCAATAAAGTACAAAATATCAGTATAAAATGATGCAAGTCAAGCAATGTCCTTATTACATTTATATTAAAAATAGTAAAAAAATATATTGAAGAATATTGATGGTTGGTTATTCAGAGCAGGTGCACCTGAGGAAAAAACTGAAGGACAACAGGAAGTAGGCAACACGAAGTGGGTTGAAAGACATGGTTGGAGGGGGATGGGTGGCTGGGGTAGTAGCATAGAGAATGATAGAGGCCTCTAGTGGCCAAAAGGCCGTATTAGCATGGGCTGTGCTATTGAGGGCTTCAACCATTTTAATGTAGTCAACTGGGTGGGACTTCCAACTTCATTGGCTGATCTCTCCTGGTGACCCAGTTGGAGTCATGTCTTACTAGGTCAGCAGGAGGGATCAGCCAATTGTGAAGAAGAAAATTGACTACTTTAAAATGGAGATAACCTCAATGACACTGCCCATGATGTCACATACGCTATATGGCACAGTTACAAAGATGAGTCCTCTATCTAACTCTATGGGTAGTAGAGTAGTGTTTGGAGTGTGAGTATGTGGGGCAAAAAGAAAGCTGATTTAGAAGTTTAGTGTCAGAGGGTATGAAAAGAGCCTGTTGGCTACTATAGCTGTACCTGGGTTATTGTTCCAGTGTGGGCGGGACATGTACATTGCTGGCTCCTTATTGGCTCCTGTCTCAGGCTCCGTTACTTACGTGGGGCCAATCGCCCGTGTCGAACAGGTGTGACACCACATAGTCCTCATACTGTCCGTCGATCAGCTTGGCTGCGTTGTTCCTGGCGAACCAGCAGTCCACGCTCTGACGTCCGCTGTAGATACGCCGGGTCTTCTGGACCACCGGCACTGAACGCCCTTTGACCTTCAGGATGGGTGACCGTGAAGACGTGCTGTGGTCTCCTGTTGCTGTAGCATTGCCAGAAAGCTCTGCGAGTCCCACTTCCTCATACAGGAACTGACCTGGAAGTAGAATCACAGAGGGTCAGAATAGAACAGAACCACAGAGCTATAGGCAAACCAATGGTAATCCTCACTAGGGCCTAATTCCATTTCGGCTCAAGCCCCCTTCCCCCAAATCCTACCTCCAACTAGTAGTTTCTGATACCTACCCAGTAGTCCATGACAGTCATGTGACAGCCCTTTGCTGTTGGAGATATAAAATCCCAGGTGGTTTCTCTGATAGGGAGCAGGGTTCTTGTACTGATGCACCAGTATGACGAAACTAATGGTTCCTCCAATGGTTACGGTCACGTTGGACTTCCCCACTATCGTCACCGCAAGCCCGCCACTCTCCACGGAGACTGTGGTGTCGCAGGACAGGACCAAGCGGTCCTGTCCGTCCAGGATGACCTTCTTGGGGGTGACCTCGATGTAGGAACGTTTGGGTTGGTTCACCACGATGGTAATAGTGCTGAAGTATGTCCTCTGCTGTTTGTGGCTGCCCGCTGGCGCCGGGGCGCCTATCAGCTTACCGTTTACTGTCACACCTAGACTCACATACACACGCACGATCGCACACACAAATAGACCACATGAATCATATGAAAACACATAACCGAACATCTAACATAAAGTCAGAATCTCTTGAGAGTACAGTCTTACCAGAGTGCTTGTGGTCAGATACCATTCTGAGAATGTGTCCTGGCTCTCCGTTGATGTTGAAACACACAGTCAGTTTACTGAGGGGGAACTCCACCACAAAGTGGGGATCGCCGTCCGCTGTGTCAAGGGGGTTGGTGTGAGAGAGACGGGTTAGAGAGACACTTGTATTGAATATGAGGAAATAGTGCATCTATGCATACCTGGATTCAAATACATGTGTATTGAAGTGTTTGTTATTTAAATAGTTTTTTCTGTGTATTTGAGTATTTTCAAATACACAGCCATAACAAGTACTTTTATTTGAGTATCTGAATGGCTATTAAAACCAAATAGTCGACCAAATTGTATTTTAAAGTATTTTAAAATACTTATTTAAATGCTATTTTCAAATACCTGGGTTAAATGCATGGGAGTATGTTTGAGCCAGTGTATTTCAGTATCTGAATACTTGTTTGGAAATGTATTGAAAAGTAGATGAAATACATGAAATAGTATTTGAACCCAGGTCTGTTAAATACAAGTGTCTGTATATTTCTGTGGGTGTGAAGCACAAACGACTACACTATGTATAATCAGATATCACCAGATACCAGTGTAGGCAGTTAGTTGTAAGCAGTTAGTTATCGGCAGTTAGCTGTCGGCAGTTTGTTGTTGTAGGCAGTTAGTTGTCGGCAGTTAGCTGTCGGCAGTTAGCTGTCGGCAGTCTGGACAAGAGGAATACCTATGTAAGAATGCTGTTCATCGATTACAGCTCAGCATTTAATACCATAGTACCCTCATTAAGCTCGAGACCCTGGGTCTCGACCCCGCCCTGTGCAACTGGTTCCTGGACTTTCTGACGGGCCGTCCCCAGGTGGTGAGGATAGGAAACAACATCTCCACCCCACTGATCCTCAACACTGGGGCCCCACAAGGGTGCTTTCTCAGCCCTCTCCTGTACTCCCTGTTCACCCATAACTGCGTGGCCATACACGCCTCCAACTCAATCATCAAGTTTGTAGACGACACAACAGTGGTAGGCTTGTTTACCAACAACGATGAGACGACCTACAGGGAGGAGGTGAGGGCCCTCGGAGTGTGGTGTCAGGAAAATAACGTCACACTCAACGTCAACAAAACAAAGGAGATGATCGTGGACTTCAGGAAACAGCAGAGGGAGCACCCCCCTATCCACATCGATGGGACAGTAATGAAGAAGGTGGAAAGTTAAGTTCCTTCAACCTCAGGAGGCTGAAGAAATTTGGCTTGTCACCAAAAACACTTAAACTTTTACAGATGCACAATCAAGAGCATCCTGTCGGGCTGTATCACCGCCTGGTACGGCAACTGCTCCGCCCACAACCGTAAGGCTCTCCAGAGGGTAGTGAGGTCTGCACAACGCACCACCGGGGGCAAACTACCTGCCCGCCAGGACACCTACACCACCCGATGTCACAGGAAGGCCATAAAGATCATCAAGGACAACAACCACCCGAGCTACTGCCTGTTCACCCCGCTATCATCCAGAAGGCGAGGTCAGTACAAGTGCATCAAAGCTGGGACAGAGAGATTGAAAAACAGCTTCTATCTCAAGGCCATCAGACTGTTAAACAGCCATCACTAAAATTGAGTGGCTGCTGCCAACATACTGACTCAAATCTCTAGCCACTTTAATAATAAAAAATTGGATGTAATAAATGTATCACTAGTCAGTTTAAACAATGCCACTTTATATAATGTTTACGTACCCTACATTATTCATCTCATATGTATATACTGTACTCTATACCATCTACTGCATCTTTCCTATGCCGTTCGGCCATCGCTCATCCATATATTTATATGTACATATTCTTATTCATTCCTTTACACTTGTGTGTATAAGGTAGTTGTTGTGAAATTGTTAGATTACTTGTTAGATATTACTGCACGGTCGGAACTAGAAGCACAAGCATTTCACTACACTCACATTAACATCTGCTAACCATGTGTATGTGACCAATACAATTTGATTTGATTTGAGTTAGTTATCGGCAGTTAGTTGTTTCCCGCTTTGAGTGGGCCTGTGAGAGCTGAGCTAAGTAAAGATTCAGGAGATGAGAAAGCAGCAGAAATGACAGGGTCATTGATGTCATCTCACGTGTCTTCTTTAGTCTACTGACCTCTCTCTCTGTCTCAGTGTGTGTGTGTGTGTGTGTGTGTGTGTGTGTGTGTGTGTGTGTGTGTGTGTGTGTGTGTGTGTGTGTGTGTGTGTGTGTGTGTGTGTGTGTGTGTGTGTGTGTGTGTGTGTGTGTGTGTGTGTGTGTGTGTGTGTGTGTGTGTGTGTGTCTACAGTAGCTTTCTCCAGTCCCCCTCCCTCTAACAGAGCCTCAGAACCACTAACCTGATGTTTTGGAGATGGTTATAGATTTTTGGACTGGCCTCTTCACAACTTTACCTACAGACAAAACAGACTTAGATTTTTACAGGTTTTCAGTAGTCCAATACTTCCTCTCATTTTCTATTTGTTGGCGTTGGCATCGATAACAGGAAGCATTTGATCAAACGGATTAAGTCAGAAACAAAAGCCTCAATCAAGCCTGCTAACCCGTTGTCTTGGTAATTCTGGAACTCTGTCCGCCCGGCTGGTCTTTCTTCAAGTGCAGGCTCTGGGCCGTGTCTTCCTCCCCTTCCGTCTCATCCGACAGCTCATTGGCTGAAGCAGCCTTCTTATTTGTCTCTGTGGTTACAGGGGTGGGGGTGGGTGTGTCCTCGGCCATGGTTCCGTCGGCCAGCACCTGAGGTTTTTCCACCACCAGGGAGGTGAGGGGCGTGAGGAAGTGATAGGTCAGGGAGAGGTCAGTTGCCTGCTGGGTATGTCCCTCTCTCTCCCTGCTGGTCTGGCTCGTCAGCCTGGACCTCAGCCCCTCCTTCACACTCAGGAAACCCCATACGCGCTCCACGAAATCATCCGCCACTGACCCTGTCGTGCCCGCCCCTGTGACTCCTGACCCCACCCCGGCCGCCGCCTCCTTCACATGCCTCTCCGTCTCCACCTCCCTTTGCCGTAACGCCAAGTCTGTCTCCAGGACGATGCTCTTGTCGCTGTTGCTGGCGGTGACCTGGACGTGCAGGGAGTCTGCACTTTGATTGGTCAATTTGCCGGCGATTACAATCTCTGAGCCGTTGAAATAGTTGGTGAAGAGGTGCTGGGTGACGTACTGGACCGAGTCCTCTGTGTAATTCACCCTGATATCAGAGAGCAGTGGAGTGCCTATCTCATCATAAAACCTAGAGGAAGAGAGAGGGAGGAAGGGACATGGAGGGAGAGAGAGAGATATGGAAGAGTGAAAGAGGGAATAGAAGTAACATCCAATGTTATAATATGTGTTACCATGTTATAACATGTTGAGAATCTAGCGCCCAGTAGAGTTCTATACGTCAGCTACTTCACTGTATCATGGACACAAGAATCAAGACATTGTGTGTACTACTCTCTGATATGCTCTCGGGGCCTCAAGTGTCTGTGTGACTGTGTACACACACTCACCCCCCCCAGAGATTCGGTTAGGGACGGTGATGTATTAAGGAGAGTATGCCTTCGTCCCAAATGTCACCCTGTGGTTCCTGGTCAAACGGAGTGCACTATGTAGGGATTAGGGAATGGGGTGCCATTTTGGACACAACCTGTGTGTGTTTGTAATGTGTTGGTTTTCCAGCCAGGCCTTGAACCGTAGCACAGTAAACCTCCTCACCTATTTAACTGTGTGCTGACTCCACTAGGTCTCTCCTCTGTTATTATCTCAGGACGCTATCAATTAACCCCTCAGACATACCCAGACGGCCCTTTCACAACACACAGTCACACACATTCCTCCCCTCACTCCTAAACAAACACTTCAGAAAAGGGGCCGGTAAGACTGTCACCCAATGTGTGTGTGTTTGGTTTGGTTTGAAAGATTGCAGTTCAAGACTCTGAAGAGCCTTCTCTCAGTATGTGTATCATTAGTTATTCTTTCACTCATTCCTATTCCTTTATCTCACCCCCTGACCTTCTCTATACCATTTGAATATAATGGATTATAATGAATCAATTCTAACCACTTCTGCCTTCTCCTCTGTACTAGCTGTCTACTGAACACTTCTCTCTCACACACACACACACACACACACACACACACACACACACACACACACACACACACACACACACACACACACACACACACACACACACACACACACACACACACACACACACACACACACACACACACACACACACACACACACACACACACACACACACACACACCCTTTGAGCATGGTGCTGGCGTCTGAATCCTCATGTATCCTCCTCATCATCCCACAGTTTTCCAGGGCCATGCGTTCCAGAAGCCTGTAGTCCACATCGTTCCCCATCCCGATGGTGAACACGCAGAACTGCTCCTTCACCGCCGTCCGTGCGTTGCTGAGGATGCTGGGAGACTGCAGCTCACCCACCGTGGGCCGCCCGTCTGTCAGGAAGATGATGAGAGACACACTGTTGTGGTTGGCGTCCGGATCGGCGTTCAGGTAGCCACTTAGCAATGAGGAGCCCGTCTGTATGCCACCGTTGATGTCCGTGCCTGGTAGAGGAGGGATGGAGAGTGAGATTGATCTTGGGAAATAGTTATTAGTAACAGATATATATGTAACTATGCCTTTGAGCAAGGCATTTAATGGTGACCCTGACCGTGACCCCACTCCCTAGGGCTGTCACAGGGGGAGTTGGAAACCGAAGAAACACATTTCCATTACACTCTTGTAGAAGTGTGTAACAGGACAAATATAAGCACCCCTAAATTATTCTGATTAGGCCTATCAGTGAAATAACTCATCTTCCTCTATCCCAGAATGCACTGCTGTGTCTCTATCTCTCTCACCTCCAGTGGGTTGGAGCATGTAGATGAACTTCTTGGCGTCTCGGATGTTGAGAGGCGTGACGGGGACCAGGCGGTTGGGCTGCCACACCTTGATACGGTTGGAGAAGCTGACAAAGTTAAACTGGTCGCCTGGACGCAGGTCCCTCAGGATAGTGAACAGGGCATCCTTAGTCTGAGAGAGAGGGAGGGAGAGGGGCGAGAGACAGAGAGAGAGCATTTTGGTTTTGCTTTCATCAATAAATCAAATGCTATCATTGTAATACCTTCGTGCAAAATCATTCTATTCAGTTGTGTTCAGACGAGCGAACCAAACAGGCCTGGAAAACTTTGCCCCAACGGGAAGAGACACCTTGTCACACAAAAGGCTATAATAACACCCATGGTTTCTGTTAGCACCAATACTGTGGTAATCACCCAGATGTAATGTTTTAGTCATGGTTTTTGGGAGCAGTATTATTGTCATGCTAACTCTGTAATGGTTGGACTTAACCTGACGCTGCCACTCAAAGACCCAGCCCTTTGGGACAGCTGTGAGATTCCATTTCCTTGGTCCAGAAACTCTGTTTCTCTCACCCCCTCAAACACACAAATGCACGTAAACACACACACCACAGCTATTTACCGTATCCATGCCACAGCTTGTTTCTCGACTGTACTGGGGTTTAGAAGTTGCACAGAACGAAAAGCCTCCTAAATGAATAGTGAATATGAAATCTGGAGTAGAGTGGGTGTGATAGAGATAGAGGGGTTACCAGATGCCTATAGACTGTAGGGGGCAAGGGTCAGAGCCATAGACAGACTGAGTGCTCTATTGTAGGGAGAGATCAAAGCCCACTTGTTCACTACAGAGTGGTCCACTGGGGGTGGATGGGGACAGGGGAGGGATCAAGGGGTGATGATGCTGCCATCTGGAGTGTTTACATTGCGCCAGAGACAATGACATCTCTCCTCCATAGCATTCAATTCAATACGACTACAATAGTGAACTTTGAGCATGTTTCCAGCATTTCAGAGTATGCATCAATCAGTTTCTCTTTTCTGTTTTTGCCACTCTAAGTCTTTGGGTTTCTGGATCTGCAGTGGAGCAGCTGCTCAGATGAAGTATCAGATGATACCAGAGGGATTATAACCAGTGTGGGAGTATTGCGCCAGAGACCGGAGAGGGGGCGGACTGGGGGTCGTATTCATCATCCGCTGCTTCACTAACTCAGGATCTCTCAGGATCTTAACGGCTTGATCACAGAAATGTGAAGGACTAAAGTAAAACTAAAGTTGACTCCACCTGGAATTTATTCAAACTCACAGATTCCCCATAAGCTATACAGTATATATTTTTCATCATTGTATTCAGAAGGAAACAATGTTTAACAACAACAAAAGGAGAAGGAGAGAAGAAGATGTCTTGACCCTATCTAAGCATTGGACACTGGTGTGATGAGAAGGGTTTGACCGTAACCGGTTACCTGTCTGATCTTGGTCCCCAGCATAGAGGCGCTGGTGTCGATCACGAACACCACGTTCTTGGGCACCACCGGCAGATCCTTTGGGGCGAAGTAGTGCACAAAATGGCCGTTCAGAACCTGAGAGAGAACCAGAGAAAAGTTAGACAGTTCTCAGTAGCCATGAGCAGTAAAACAGAGCCCACCAACACAGTGTCCACGGGGCTGCTGGACTGACGGTGTGGTTGTAGAGTGACCCGGGAGGGGGTGGATATGGTGCTGGAAAATGAATGTGTTGACGGTGGATGAAGGCTATGGGACCAGGATGTGTGAGAGTGTGTGTGAGAACCAGAGAGATGTGCATTTGTCCTGTTTGATCCTTGATTAATGCATGCAGTTTTCATGTACACTGTGAAGCGGAGATACATAGTTTAACATGTTCATATCTACCCTGTCTGGACAGGCCTGGTCACGGCATGACACATTTACACTAATCGCGGGAGCGTTGGATGTGTGTGTGTTTTTGGTGTGTGAAATCTGACCTGTATGTCTCCTATCCCCAGCTCTCTCTCCACGTCATAGTGCACCACAAACTCTCCCAGCATGCCGCTGGTGGTGATCTTAGCCTGCTGAACGATGTTGGGGCTGAAGGTGATCCTACAGAACGTCTTATTTTGTTTGATCACCGTGGAAATGGGAAGAGCAGGCTTGGCTGGTGGTAGGGAAACATAAAGTGTGTGTGAGAAAAAGCTGGGAAGTGTGTGTGTGTGTGTGTGTGCACATGTGTGTGTGTGGGGGGAAGGGTGTGCTGAACTAGAGATGCTCAACATTGCCCATAGGAAGGTTAAATAGATTGGAATCTGTTGGAATCTGAACATTTGAGCATTGCCAATATCACTGCAGAACTATTTCTAATGTTAGATACAGTGCATTCAGAAAGTATTCAGACCCCTTGACTTTTTCCACATTTTGTTACATTACAGCCTTATTCTAACATTGATTAAATAGTTTTTTCCCTCATCAATCTACACACAATACCCCATAATGACATCACAATACCCCATAATGACATCACAATACCCCATAATGACATCACAATACCCCATAATGACATCACAATACCCCATAATGACATCACAATACCCCATAATGACAAAGCAAAAACTTTTTTTTTTTTTGATGTTTGTAAAGTTATAAAAAATAAAAAGCTGAAATATCACATTTACATTAGTATTCAGACCCTTTACTCAGTACTTTGTTGAAGCACCTTTGGCAGCAATTGTAGTCTTGAGTCTTCTTGGGTATGACGCTACAAGCTTGGCACACCTGTATTTAGGGAGTTTCTCCCATTCTTCTCTGCAGATCCTCTCAAGCTCTGTCAGGTTGGATGGGGAGCGTCGCTGCACAGCTATTTTCAGGTCTCTCCAGAGATGTTTGATCGGGTTCAAGTCCGGGCTCTGGCTGGGGCACTCAAGGACATTCAGAGACATGTCCCAAAGCCACTCCTGCTTTATCTTGGCTGTGTGCTTAGGGTCATATTCCTGTTGGAAGGTGAACATTTGCCCCAGTCTGAGGTCCTCAGCACTCTGGAGCAGGTTTTCATCAAGAATCTCTCTGTACTTTGCGCCATTCATCTTCCCTCGATCCTGACTAGTCTCCCAATCCCTGCCTCTGAAAAACATTTCACAGCATGATGCCTCCACCACCATGCTTCACTTTAGGGATGGTGCCAGGTTTCCTCCAGACGTGACGCTTTGCTTTCAGGCCAAAGAGTTCAATCTTGGATTCGTCAAACCAGAAAATCTATTTTCTCATGGTCTGAGAGTCCTTTAGGTGCCTTTTGGCAAAGTCCAAGCGGGATGTTATGTGCCTTTTACTGAGGAGTGGCTTCTGTCGTGCTGCAGAGATGGTTGTCCTTCTGGAAGATTCTCCCATCTCCACATAGGAACTCCTGAGCTCCTCTTGGTTTTTGCTCTGACATGCACTGTCAACTGTGGGTCCTTATATAGACAGGTGTGTGCCTTTCCAAATCATGTCCAATCAATGGAATTCACCACATGTGGACTCCAATCAAGTTGTAGAAACATCTCAAGGATGATCAATGGGAACAGGATGTACCTGAGCTCAGCTTCATAGCAAACGGTCTGAATACATATGTAAATAAGGTATTTGTAAAAAAAAAAAAATTAACTGTTTTCACTTTGTCATTATGGGTATTGTGTGTAGATTGAGGAGGGAAAATATGTATTTAATACATTTTAGAATAAAGCTGTAACGTAACAAAATGTGGAAAAAATAAAGGGTTCTGAATACTTTCCGAATGCACTGTATATTACACACCTTGTATGGACAAAGCACAGACTCAACACATCCCACACTCAAACTGTACCAGGTGTCTTCGCTGCATTGGCACCACTGGCTACTGCCGTGTTGCTCTTGCCGTTGCGCAGTGGCAGCACCTCCAGGTGGGTGATGGTGGAGTGATCCACAATGGTGATGTCCACACTGAGACGGCTGACCAGCTGCAGGGGTCTCAGGCTGGTCACATGCTCATACCTCCCCAGCCTCCGCTGGAGCAGCTCCTCATAGGTCAGCATGAACATGGCCCGGTTACGACCTGGGATACTGGCCCCCATCCTGAACACCTCCACCTCTGGTTCGCTACTGAAGGAGAAGAGAGGAGGAGAGAGGGGAGAAGGAGAGAGAGAGGGGAGAAGGAGAGAGAGAGGGGAGAAGGAGGAGAGAGGGGAGAAGGAGAGAGAGGAGGAGAGAGGGGAGAAGGAGAGAGAGGAGTAGAGAGGTGGGAAGGAGAGAGAGACGGAGAGAGGGGAGAAGGAGAGAGAGATTGAGAGAGGGGAGAAGGAGAGAGAGGTGGAGGAGAGGAGAGGGGAGAAGGAGAGGGGAGAAGGAGAGAGAGGAGGAGGAATGGAGGAAGAAAATAAGAAGAATATAGAGGAAAGAAAAAGGGAGAGAAATAGTTGGGGAAAGAGGAGGAGTAGGGAATGAGTCATTCCAAGTAGTGACATCATCAGTGTGGAAGGGCAGTGACTGACAGGAGCTCTCCTCATGGGACTCAGCACTGGACTCAGCACGGGACTCAGCACTGTACTCAGCACGGGACTCAGCACTGGACTCAGCACGGGACTCAACACGGGACTCAGCACTGGACTCAACACGGGACTCAGCACGAGACTCAGCACGGGACTCAGCACTGGACTCAGCACGAGACTCAGCACGGGACTCAGCACTGGACTCAACACGAGACTCAGCACGGGACTCAGCACTGGACTCAACACGAGACTCAGCACGTGACTCAACACGGGACTCAGCACGAGACTCAGCACGGGACTCAGCGCGGGACTCAGCACTGGACTCAGCACGGGACTCAACACGGGACTCAGCATGAGACTCAGCACGGGACTCAGCACTGGACTCAACACGAGACTCAGCACGGGACTCAGCACTGGACTCAACACGGGACTCAGCATGAGACTCAGCATGGGACTCAGCACGGGACTCAGCACGGGACTCAGCACTGGACTCAGCACTGGACTAACCAATAAACATTTCCATTCCTCTATATATCTATATCTCTCTCTCCTTCTTTATTTTCTCCCTCCCATTCTCCTTTATGCTTTCTATCACTCTCCTTCTCTCCCCTCTCTGTGAAAATGTAATACCCTCTATGTAAATCTGATTTCATTTTAAAAGTGTCATTTTATGGACTGGCAAGTAGAAGCATGATGTAATTTCTTCCTGTCAGAGATTGGTCACAGATTTATGTGACAATAGTTCTTCATTTCCAGTCTCTGGAGCTATGATCCAGCCCTGCTGCTCAACTCCAGGCAGGTCAGAAACACATGTTCTGTGGTCAGGCTGGTGTTTGAAGTCGCACTCCAGTCTCCTTTTCACCTCGTTTAACACCTGATTTACTTAACAAAAGGCACAGAAGCCTTTCCTCTTTGGTTCTCCATTGCTCCTCTATTGTTCCCAAAAACAAGGTGGAGGCCAAAGACAACAGAGGGCATCATCAGATCAACTCATTGAATGGCCTTACTCCATTAAGTTTTCACTTGTGACAAAAAAAAAACTATTTTTTACCATAAGTGTGTGTAGATTACTGTATTTATATGTGGATTTTTGTATTTCAACATGAAAAGTTCAAAAATAGCCGTAGTGCGTCTTTAAAATAGGCTTTTATATGGGATATGAACCTGTTTCTACTGGCAGAGTAGTATCTAGTGACTCTAGAGGACTCTAGAGGTTGTGCTGGCAGACAAGGTTAGACACTGGTGACTGGCCACACGCACACACACAAGAACACACTCACACACACAAGCACACACACTTTACCTCTGTTCACCTTTCTCCTTGTTCTTGGGTTTGGCCTCACCCCCCTTCCCCTGTTTGACCTTCTTCTCCTTGGGCCTGATCTCACTGGGGTAGACACGCCCCCCAATGATCCTGTGTTCAGGGTAGAGGTCAGGGGTTAAGAGTGGAGATGATGATAAGGATCCCCCTGGTAAGTAAACCTTACAGTGCAAAACTCCGTCCAAGAATCATTGGGGAAACCCTCATGTCATTGTGTTAGGCCTATATTACTGTGATACATAAAGGTAAACAGGCAAGTATTTCACAGGCTTCTTCCGAGGCTTCTGGACTATGTCTCTCATGGTCCAGTGAACAATCCAGTGCATGTAGATGAATGAAGGCTTGTGACCACAACACAGTAAATTACCTCTGCACCATTGAACAGCCACAGGCCCCACACTAACCTCTCCCATAGCAACAGAGCCCTCATAAACCCATACAATGATTGACTGGCCACAATGGCATGCCATGGGAAGAGGGAGAATATGGCAAAGAGGAGCAGCAATCACACAACAATAAAGTGAGAAAATAAATGAGAAATCTTAAATAAATTGAGAGGGAAAAGATCCATTGTAGTTCACTTCCAACCAGTGTACACAGTCTGAACCACATTAGACTCAGAATGACATGATCTATTAAGCATCTATCTAGGCTACAATAAAAATACCAATGCGCAATTACGCATCTGTTGCGTTTTGGCGCTTACATGGTAAAGTTCGAGACATAGGCGTTCTTGGGAATCAGGAACTGGAAGACGCCCTCGGCGGCGGCGGAGTGCCGGTTGAGCATGGTGCACGACACCGCCGTGAAGGCGTATCGGGAGATAATGGTGGTCTTCACCGACAGCTCCTGGATATGCGGTTTGGTCTCCTACACGGTTGGACATCAACATGTTAGGTTCATGTTTATTGCTTATACCTTAGGTGTGATTGGTTTGTAATACATTTGGTTAATTTAAATCTGTCAGTGATGGATGTTTTTCATGTCTCGTCGATGGGACAGCACAGCACTGCGTTCACGCACACACATGCTGCTCGCTGTGGCCACTGTTCTATTCCGTTAATTTCCAGTGGTATATCGTTCCAAACTCCTTATCACCACGTTGGCGGGATATCTTTAATATTTTGGATTGTATTTCTGGATAGGATATCCAGCGATTTCCACGTGTCTGCAGTACAGCCGGGTGCGCTTGGCATGTCTCTGCGTATCACACCCAAGGAGAGTTTTCGAGGATGACAAACTGCAGTGCTGAACTACCCATCCCTCTACTCTGCTTACACGAAATACTTTTTGTGACATATTCTTCAATTGTTATCAATGAACAACTGTATGCAACATGCAGATCTCTTTGAGAATTAATGTGGATGATATTTAGTCTACAGTAGCCTAGGCTACACACACAATGACACACAAGAGCGCAAAAGATGCATACGGGCAGAAATGTCAAGACAATCAACTTTGTAATCTTTACCTTAGTACGCATGGATTTCACCTGGCGAGGCACTCTACGGGGAGACTGAAATGGGAAACAAAATAGATTTGTTAAATAGGGCTCCAATGAAGCTCTCAAAATATATATCAATGTTGCTAAATTAAATAGTTCAGAGTTGAAATGACACTCACAATATCCAAATCAAAGTCGGGAGAAAGATCCTCCTCAATATTAATATCCTCAAACAGTCCAAAAACATACGAATTGTAACACATCAGTAACGTCAAAAACAGCATGTTTACGTCCAAATCCATTTACAGTATTAACGAACAAGAGCCTGCGGGTCGTTCGGATCAGAGTGACAGAATTGTGAGACGATGGATGACTGAGGACACTTGACTCGCAGCGGCACGCCCACCCGCAGAGTTCTCGACCTCGACTGGATTAGTCGCGTCGGGGCTCGGGGGCCGGGGCTGAGGGAAAAAGCGCCTGACCCGGGTCACACACACAGGCACACAGCTATTACAATGTGTACGCCACTCCAAAGCCCATCAATTACCTCTATAGTCTTCGTTCACTACTCGCCTTGAAGTTGACCCCACTTCCACTTCCACCCCAACAAATCACTTGGACTTCAAGGGCAATGTGGTTCATTTAGCCATGTGTCACTGTCACGTTTGAACTCTCAAGACAGTTCATAATTTTGCTTATAAACTGCATTTATAAATACAAATTGCGTACACTTATGCAGTATGACACAAAGGCAAAGTTATTTAACCTTAAAAGGGCAAACTGGGGTAAATTGAGCAAAACTTCATAATTTCGAAACCGTTTTGTTATCCTTCTGAAATTGTATGACTTTGTCAAGAAACTATTTACAGAAAAAAACACTATTTACTATGATTTCGGTGTTAATATGGAGGAATGGAGGAATGTACAGTCGTGGCCAAAAGTTTTGAGAATGACACAAATATTAATTTCCACAAAGTTTGCTGCTTCAGTGTCTTTAGATATTTTTGTCAGATCTTACTATGGAATACTGAAGTATAATTACAAGCATTTCATAAGTGTCAAAGGCTTTTATTGACAATTATATGAAGTGGATGCAAAGAGTCAATATTTGCAGTGTTTACCTTTTTTTTCCAAGACCTCTGCAATCCGCCCTGGCATGTTGTCAATTAACTTCTGGGCCACATCCTGACTGATGGCAGCCCATTCTTGCATAATCAATGCTTGGAATTTGTCAGAATTTTTGTTTTTTTTGTTTGTCCAACCACCTCTTGAGGATTGACCACAAGTTCTCAATGGGATAAAGGTCTGGGGAGTTTCCTGGCCATGGACCCAAAATATCAATGTTTTGTTCCCCGAGCCACTTAGTTATCACTTTTGCCTTATGGCAAGGTGCTCCATCATGCTGGAAAAGGCATTGTTCGTCACCAAACTGTTCCTGCATGGTTGGGAGAAGTTGCTCTCGGAGGATGTGTTGGTACCATTCTTTATTTATGGCTGTGTTGTTAGGCAACATTGTGAGTGAGCCCACTCCCTTGGCTGAGAAGCAACCCCACACATGAATGGTCTCAGGATGCTTTACTGTTGGCATGACACAGGACTGATGGTAGAGCTCACCTTGTCTTCTCCGGACAAGCTTTTTTCCAGATGCACCAAACAATCGGAAAGGGGATTCATCAGAGAAAATGACTTTACCCCAGTCCTCAGCAGTCCAATTCCTGTACCTTTTGCAGAATATCAGTCTGTCCCTGATGTTTTTCCTGGAGAGAAGTGGCTTCTTTGCTGCCCTTCTTGACACCAGGCCTTCCTCCAAAAGTCTTCGCCTCACTGTGTGTGCAGATGCACTCACACCTGCCTGCTGCCATTCCTGAGCAAGCTCTGTACTGGTGGTGCCCCGATCCCACAGCTGAATCAACTTTAGGAGACGGTCCTGGCGCTTGCTGGACTTTCTTGGGCGCCCTGAAGCCTTCTTCACAACAATTGAACCGCTCTCCTTGAAGTTCTTGATGATCCGATAAATGGTTGATTTAGGTGCAATCTTACTGGCAGCAATATCCTTGCCTGTGAAGCCCTTTTTGTGCAAAGCAATGATGACGGCACGTGTTTCCTTGCAGTTAACCATGGTTGACAGAGAAAGAACAATGATTCCAAGCACCACCCTCCATTTGAAGATTCCAGTCTGTTATTCGAACTCAATCAGCATGACAGAGTGATCTTCAGCATTGTCCTTGTCAACACTCACACCTGTGTTAACGAGAGAATCACTGACATGATGTCAGCTAGTCCTTTTGTGGCAGGGCTGAAATGTGGTGGAAATGTTTTATTGGGATTCAGTTCATTTGCATGGCAAAGAGGGACTTTGCAATTAATTGCAATTCATCTGATCACTCTTCATAACATTCTGGAGTATATGCAAATTGCCATCATACAAACTGAGGCAGCAGACTTTGTGAAAATTAATATTTGTGTCATTCTTAAAACTTTTGGCCACGACTGTATACTAGTGGTGTGGCTAAGATGAACATGTAGACTCAATTGGGCACTTTGTGATAGAAGCACCAAATTTGGCACATATGTAAATGAATGTACCCTGGAAAGATATAGATACTGAATCGTTTCCAAACACGCATATCACACCAAAGGACAGCACACTCTGCAGGAGAGATTTATAGAACATTTGTTCAAGATATGGTGGTTTACATTTAAATGGTTCAGTTTGGGTAAAAATACTTTCTCTGTTGGTTATTTTTATTTGTATTTATTTAACTAGGCAAGTCAGTTAAGAACAAATTCCTATTTACAATGACAGCCTAAACCTAACCCAGAAGATGCTGGGCCAATTGTCCACCGCCCTATGAGACTCCCAATCACAGCTGGTTGTGATACAGCCTGGAATCAAACCAGGGTCAGTAATGACACCTCTAGCACTGAGATGTAGTGCCTTAGACCGCTGTGCCACTCGGGATCCCTAAGCTGTGAAAGAAACCAAAACCTGTTTCTCACAAGTGTAGCAGGTTGTGAATTTTGCTAACAACATTCCACTCCGAGAATGAAAACAGGAGTCGTGACTGAAGAACTGGTCACGTCAGATAGAGCGGTTCATCTCCCAGTACAGTCAGCCAGCACCAGGCAGGGGAGGAGTAGTCCACTCTGGTATACAGAGGGAAGTCAGGCTCAGAGCTCTGATTTTCATTAAACTGTCAGACAAGCAAAAGCCCCCCATGGTCAGGGAGCCCCGTAAAACATGGAAGAGGCCAGGAATTGGAGCATGTGAAGGCACCCCCACGGAGCAGGTGACATTTGACCTCAGAAGACCAGTTGGCAGCAGCCATGGCCATCCGGTGTCTTTCTGATTGATAATGTGAATGAACTGTGCCTACCAGGGTTGGGGTCAATTCCATTTTAAATCAGTCGATTCAGGGAGTTAACTGAAATTCCAATTCCGACTTCAATTTATCTCACAGAAGGAAAGTTGACTGAATTTAAAAGGAATTGACCACAACACCGGTGCCTATACTGCTCATAATTAAATCAAACGATAAGATCAGATTACTATTTTAATTCACATTTAAATATAATTCTAAAATTGTGGTGTGTGTTTTTTAAATTGAGATTTCTTTATGGAAAATACTAATGTATATGTACATTTTCAAACATTTGTGTACTGTATAATACTGGGAAATTAAAAATATATAATATAGTAGCATTTGATATTGCTATGTGACAGTGGTGCATGTCTGAGACAGAGGTCTGGATAGTAAGGTGTGTCCTCTCAGATGTAGTAGTCTCAGCACCACACTCCCTCAAAAACTAAACCCAGTCGCATGATTCCCCCAGAGAGCTTCCGAGAGACTCCCTATGATTGGTCAATTAACCATTCAGGAACAGTGTTTCCACCTTCAAGGAATAATCCACTCAAAAATGATTTAAAAAAATGCATTAGTCCGCTGTTGATACAGTCCCAAAGTGTTTTGCATGTCAGCATTCAAGCAATCAAGCGATTTGCATTATCATGATCATGTGGCAAGTTACAATGTGCTTTTTGAATGACCCATATCTTGAAAACTTGATTGCTCACATGCAAAACAATTTGGGACTGCATCAACAGTGGACTACAAATACCAAAATATTGTTTTTTGTGGATTATTCCTTTAACGGTGCCAAAGGTACATTTTTTCCCTCTATTTCTGTTTTTGTTCTATTGTTATTGCACAGAAAAAAGGGAATTGACGTGACCTCACAGTGATTGCCATGCAAAATGGCCAAAAGTGGCGCCAAATGGAATGTTTGAACTCTGTCTAAAGTCCAAACGTTAGCTCCACTGCACGTGGCCAATCCACAGGTATTATTATGATCACATAGAGAGAGGAAACTACTGCTACAGCATGCCAGCGTTTAAATCTGTACATACCAGCATTAGAAACCCAGTTCTGATTGTCTGTGCGTGTTGCAGGCTTCAGGCCTACATAAATCAACGAGAAATCCAGCCGTAAACCGAACCTGTATGATCCCAAATATGCTGTATTTACCCTCCTACCCGGCAGGTCAAGTTTCAAAGTTTCCCTCTCCGGGTTACGTGAAACACAACAAATATTGACTGGGGCCAAGCTTCTATCAGCACACAGTGGATTTTTAACCCTCATTTTGGGATCTCTCTGCTGCCTCTTGGGTCCCGGCTGAAGGACTATATTTGGGAGTGCTAAACCTCAGGCACCACATACAGGCCTGGAACCATGAGACGCCTGGCTCTCCTCGTAGGCCTGCTGGTGCTACACCAAACCCACTGCTTTGAGTTTGTGGTCGAGGGAGAGTGGGAGACGGAAACGGTGAGTTCATATTTTTCAATATCAACTGTTATACGATAACGAGATTTGTTTTATAGATGTGTCTTAATTGCCTTAATGCTGATGGTCCCCAGGAAGAATAGCTGCAGCTAATGGGGACCCTTAAAAATACAAATACAAATGTGTGTAGATACAGCCTTCTCTCTATCAAACGTTCCTTTAACAGAACTATATTTTATATGACGTCCATGTGACTGATTAATGCACAACTTTTATTCTCTATTTTACAAACGGCCCTTTTGTTCTACCAGTCATTAGAGGAACAACATGGACGATTTAAGGTGAGATGAAACTCTTCTTTTCTTTTTTCCAAACAATTTGTCTGAACTAATGTTATATAATGTCATAGTTTGCTATTCACAATTGTTAATAATCTGCATTTCTTATATTCAACATGACATTGATTCAATAATGCAACATATTATGAGGGAAATTATCCTGTCTTGAGGTGGGTTTTTGGTTTTGCCCAGTTACAGAAATAGAATACCAACAACATGTAAAAGCAAGCAGTCTGCTTCATTGACCTCTGAACTATTGATAAAGGGGTTATGGAGAGGTCAATGGATTGAACCCAATGACAGTCCTATAAGGTCAATATAGGCTTACTGACAATTCAGCATTTTTATTTAGAATGTCTATAGAATTGTTATGCCATTACCACCTACCTATAGTTACTGTTACATATGAAACTTCTTTCCGAGGGCAGTATGGGACGGTACAGATACTTCTGCATCTGCATTGCTTGCTATTTGGGGTTTTAGAATGGGTATCTGTAAAGGACTTTGTGACAACTGCTGATGTAAAAAGAGATTGATAAAATACTTGATTGATTGGTACAGAGCTGATTGTTTCTGTGTGTTTCCAGAGGGCGATATTGACCAGTGAGGAGCAAGAAGACTTTGAGGTAGGTTTCTCTCTCCGGTCTCTGCTTGATGTTCGACCCCTCTGTCCACTGTGACAGAGTTTAGTCCTCTTATCTACTAATCAATGGTCCTGTTTGAAGAGAATCCTCTGACAGACAGGTTATTGACTTCCCTCTGCAGTTGCTACATCCATTTAACGTTTCTGTGGTAAAATGTGTCATTTTCTTTCTCAGAATTCTCAGCCTGTTATACACTGAGTATACCAAACATTAGGAACACCTTCCTAATACTGAGTTGCCCTTTTATCCTCAGAACAGACTCAATTCATCGTGGCATGGACTCTACAAGGTGTCGAAAGCATTCCACAGGGATGCTGGCCTATGTTGACTCCAATGGTTCCCACGGTGGTGTGTCAATTTGCCTGGAGGTCCTTCGGGTTGTGGACCATTCTTGATACACACAGGAAACTGTTGAGTGTTAATAACCCAGCAGCGTTGCAGTTCTTGACACAAACCGCTGCGCCTGGCATCTACTACCATACTCCGTTCAAAGGCACTTAAATATTTTGCTTTGTCTGTTCACCCTCTGAATGGCACACATACACAATCCATATCTCAATTGTCTCGAGGCTTAAAAATCCTTTAGCCTGTCTCCTCCTCTTCATCTACACTGATTGAAATGTATTTAACAAGTAACATCAATAAGGATTTCATCTGGATTCACCTGGTCAGTCTGTGTCATGGAAAGAGCAGGTTTTCTTAAGGTTATTTATACTCAGTGTATAAGTAGATACTCCAGAGAAACATGTTTCCTATCCATTTTTCTGTCAGATATTCAGATTTGTAGAAGGGGAAAAAAATGCTGTGTCCCTAAACCACTTGTTTTATGTGGTTTAGATGTAAAGATGTAGAGAGCTTGACTCACAATTTCTATGCAACGGCACTTGTCCCTAGTCGATGACATCACAGCCAAAGTCAGTCTCACGTGCTCCACCTCTCTCTGTAGGCCATCCGGGGTGATGACATCACAGTTAAGAGCTACAAGGTGGAGAGCCGCATTACGTCGCGGTTCTGCCACACCACGGTCAAGAGCTCTGTGGTCAACTCTGGTCCAAATGCCCAGAGCATTGGCTTCAACGTCCAGATCCCCAAACGAGCCTTCATCACCAACTTCACCATGTGAGCCAACCGTCTCAATCACAATAAAAATCACAATCTCAATTCTCAATCACAATCACACTGAAATACAATCCTCGACTTAATGGAAAGAGCTGGAGACTATGTTGTGTCCTGTTGTTAGGAATGTGAATGGGATCACGTTTGTGGGCTCAGTGAAGGAGAAGACTGTGGCTAGGAACCTCTACGCTCAGGCTAGAGCCAGAGGGAAGGCCGCAGGCCTCGTCAGGTACCGTACAACCCACAATGCACCATGGCTATGGTATCTAGTGTAGCTATACTGAAGAATGACATCTTGGACAATACAAGGAAATGGGTTCCCACCCATTTTTTGACCGTTATGAATCCTATGCCATTCATAATGGTCTATGCTGTGTGTAACAGACATTGTTGTTGCATAAGACCTTTCTAGTGTCCTGTGACTGACTTTAGAGCTGGTAATCCTACACCACAGGGCTAACTCCCAGGACATGGAGACCTTTAAGACGGAGGTCCACGTGCCTCCCGGCAGTAAGATAGAGTTTGAGTTGCACTACCAGGAAATGATGCAGAGGAAGCTGGGCTTCTATGAACACTCACTATACCTGCAGCCTGGACGACTGGTGCCCCAGTTCCAGGTGAGAGAGCTTACCTGTGTGTGTGTGTGTGTGTGTGTGTGTGTGTGTGTGTGTGTGTGTGTGTGTGTGTGTGTGTGTGTGTGTGTGTGTGTGTGTGTGTGTGTGTGTGTGTGTGTGTGTGTGTGTGTGTGTGTGTGTGTGTGTGTGTGTGTGTGGTGCGTGCGTGCCTGTGTGCGTGCCTGTGTGTGGTATTTAACGACTTGATAGGTCAGTGCCTCTGTGTCAGCATATTTGAGCCTTCTCCCTGTCTCTCTGCAGGTGGATGTGTATATCTATGAGCCCAACGGCATCGCCTCTGTGGAGACACCGAACACCTTGGGAGAGCATTTCAGTGGCATGTCCAAACTCACCTCCTCGAAGGACAAGGCTCACGTGGTGTTCAAGCCTTCGCTCCAGCAGCAGAGGAAGTGTGAGAACTGCACCACCAGCGCTATCGATGGCATCTTTACCGTCAAATACGACGTCCTGAGAGACAGCAACGCCGGGGAACTACATGTGGGTACACACACTGACAGAAACACACGCAGTAACACAGTCTTTGTGTCTCTTTACTTTGTAACAGAAATGTAATACAGGAAGTATTGGTCACTGTTATTTCACTGTTTCTCCTAGGTTTCTGACGGGCATTTTGTGCATTTCTTCGCCCCGGCCAATCTCTCCCCCCTTCCGAAAAACATTGTGTTCGTCATTGACGTCAGTGGATCTATGTGGGGAGTCAAGATGAAGCAGGTGTGTGATTTAACCATAGAAAAACTCACAGGGGTCAATATGTGCCCCATCAGTCGTACATCTCTCTTCTCTCACAACCGGCAGAGCCTGCCTGACAAATGCAACACTGTCCTCATGTGGGTATTCTGTGAAACTGCACTGAAATGACTGTCCAATCTCATTTATGACTTTATCTCTCTCGCTCTTGCTCTATAACTCTCTCTCAGACTGTGGAGGCTATGCAGACCATATTGGATGACTTGACCATGGATGACTACTTCAGCATTGTTGACTTCAACCACAACGTGCGCTGCTGGAGTGAGGAGCTGGTTCCAGGCAGCACCATACAGGTGGCTGAAGCTAAGAAATACATCCAGAACATCAAACCCAACGGAGGTGAGAGAAGGGGGGAGAAAGAAGGGAGGGATGAAAGAAAGAGAGCGACAGAGAAAGAGAGCGATGTGGAGGAGTATAAGGAAGTAGAAGGTTGGATGGAATTAAGTAATGGGGAGAGACAGAGGAAAGAGGAAGAGAGGACAGAGTGGTGGATAACGAAAGGTTGTCTGGATGTGTATCTGATTGGCTCTCACTGCCCTTTGATCCGATCCAGGCACCAATATCAACGAGGCATTGATGAGGGCGGTGCAGATGCTGGTGAAGGCGTCCAATCAGGGCATGATCGACCCACGCTCTGTCTCCATGATCATGCTGGTGTCTGATGGAGACCCTACTGTCGGTGAGACATCACACCGCTGCTGATCCCAAAACTGACACTGACTGACTTTTCATCACCCACCTAATACCACTTCACCCCCCTTCATTTCCCCCCCCACACCCCATCTAATAACCTCTAGTGATGTACTGCCCTTCATACTGTTGTGCTACCGTCATCCACCATCTCTCCCTCTCTGTGTAGGAGAGATCAAGCTCAGCGCCATCCAGAAGAATGTGAAGAAGGTCATGAGGGAGGAGTTCTCTCTCTTCTCATTGGGCATCGGCTTCGATGTCGACTACGACTTCCTGGAACGCATCGCCATGGAGAATAGGGGCGTGGCCCAGAGGATCTACACCAGCCACGACGCCTCAGATCAGATACGGGTACGACAGACCCCTGTCCCTAAAACTCCCATTCATCCTTCTCTCCCTAATCCTGCATCCAGTTGTATCACTACTCCTCCTCCATCCCCTCCCTCTGCTCATCCCCCTTTGTATGACTACCTCTCCTCTGAATTCTCCTCCTATTCTTGTGTAAACACTCTATCTTCACTGCCTCTCTCACCACCATCTCTGACCTCCCTCATCCGTTCTCCCCCTCCAGCGGTTCTACAGCCAGGTCTCGTCTCCCCTCCTGAGGAAGATCACGGTTCAGTTCTCAGAGGACTCTGTCTCTGACGTCACCCAGAACCACTTTGACAAATACTTCAGTGGCTCAGAGCTGGTGGTGGCTGGGAAGGTGCTGCCCTCTGAGTCCACTACTCTAAACAGCTTCACCACTGCATTCGCTGTGAGTCATACATACACATGCACGCATGCACACTCATACACACAGTGGTGGAAGAAGGACCCAAAAGTCATACTTGAGTAAAAGTAAAGATACCTTAATAGAAAATGACTCGAGTAAAAGTGAGTCACCCAGTAAAATACTACTGGAGTAAAAGTCTAAAAGTATTTGGTTTTAAATATACTTAAGTATCAAAAGTAAATCTAATTGCAAAAATGTACTTAAGTTTCAAAAGTATAAGGAAAAGTATAAATAATTTGAAATTGCTTATATTAACCAAACCAGATAGCCAGGGGCACACTCCAACAATCAGACATAATTAACAAACAAAACATTTTTGTTTAATGAGTCCTCCAGATAAGACGTAGTAGGGATGACCAGGGATGTTCTCTTGATAAGTGGGGGAATTTTCAATTTTCCTGTCCTGCAAAGCATTCAAAATTTAAAAAGTACTTTTGGGTGTCAGGGAAAATGTATGGAGTAAAAAGTACATACTTTTATTTAGGAATGTAGTGAAGTAAATGTAAAAGTTGTTAAAAATATAAATAGTAAAGTAAAGTACAGATACCCCCAAAAAACGACTTAAGTAGTACTTTCAAATAGTTTTACTTAAGTACTTTACACCACTGCATACACACACATGCACAGGTACACACACTCACCTGTGTCCTACCCTCTCTCTGTCCCCCTCTTCCTCCCAGGATCGTCTGGACCTGTCCCTACAGACTGAAGCAGACTACCTGGAGCTAGACGCTGCGCTGGCCCAGCAGCAGCATGCCTTCACTGGCTTCGCCAGACAGATGTGGGCCTACATCACTGTCAACCAGCTACTGGCTGAGAGGTGAGAGAGAGGGAGAAAGAGAGAGAGAGAGAGTTTAACACATCGTTATTTTCAATCTAAGGAGTGAATACAAAGCTTGTGCTATAATTTGCCAGCCCTTCGATACAGAATACAGAGCATGAATAAACACACAGAGTAACATTTTGTGAATGTTATATCCCTGTTCCCTGCAGGTCCCTGGCCCCCACTGCTGGTAAGAAGAGGAAGATCACCCAGAGGATCCTGACCCTGGCTGTGGAGCACCAGTTTGTCACGCCCCTCACTGCCCTACTGGTGGAGAGTGAGGATGCCAAGGAGAGGCTGCTTGCTGACTCCCCTAAGGACCCCAAACAGGGCTGCTGTGCAGGTGCCTGATCAAAATCACCTGAGTCCCTCCTTTTTGGGTCTTGTAAATGTACATGAGTGCAAGAGAGTGAATGAAGCTATCCCAAACTCGCTGTGTGTGTGTGTGTGTGTGTGTGTGTGTGTGTGTGTGTGTGTGTGTGTGTGTGTGTGTGTGTGTGTGTGTGTGTGTGTGTGTGTGTGTGTGTGTGTGTGTGTGTGTGTGTGTGTGTGTGTGTGTGTGTGTGTGTGTGTGTGTGTGTGTGTGTGTGTGTGTGTGTGTAGGAGGATCTGGTATGGCTGCTCTCGGAGGAAGGACTCCAGTGCAGATGGTTCACAGCATCCCCCCCTGGGTCCAGATGACCACCCCTGCCCCCCCTAGCCACGCCGAGAGGCCCCTACCAGATCACATCACCATAGGTGACAATAACAACACACACACACCTCTATACACATCTGTGCTACAGTATAATACTTCTCTACCTGTCCATATCACCATACGTAATAACACACACATAGCCATACACTGCGTTTTAAAGGGGCAGTGTGGACAAAAATGTGAATATCCTGTGTTTTATATATATTTCCACACTATGTGGTTGGAATAATTCTGTGAAATTGTGAATATTATGATAATGTACTGTTAGTGAAAGAGCTGTTTGAAAAGTCTGCCTGAAATTTCAGCTTGTTTTTCTGGGTGGGGTTTTTGGACTGCCTGGCTATATAAGTTAATAGACCAATAACGAAGAGAGTTTGCACTCCTCTCTGCCTATAACAGCTAGTTTTCAGGTTACACATCCTTCCCATTAGGCTCCTCCAATTAGGCCCCTCTCTCAGACCACTCCCAGACAGTCCTAGCTAAATTCTTGCTTGAGAAATTGTATTTTGCCAAGAATCATTTTATTTTACTTCAGTGTTGTGATGCAAAGATTCTAGCAAAGTGCATAGCGCTTAGAATTAAAAAGGTATTGTCGGATATTATTCATCCTAATCCGACAGGTTTTCTATGGACGATAAATTGGAGATAATATAAGACAAGTACTGGAAACGGGAAACAATAGAAAACCATGCCTGATATTTATAGCTGACTTTGAAAAGGCTTTTAATAAAGTACAACTGGAATTTATATATAAATGCCTGGAATATTTCAATTTTCAACCCTAGGTGTAAAATAGTAAATAATGTCTACTTCTCAGAAAGTATTAAACTGTCAAGAGGAGTAAAACAATGGCCATCGAAACGTTAGATATTAAAATCAGATCCAACAATAATATCAATGGCCTAGAAATCCAGGGCTTAAAAACAAAGGTGTCATTGTACGCTGATGATTCATGTTTTCTTTTAAATCCACAATTTGAATCCCTCCACAGCCACAAAGATGATCTCGATACTTTTTTAAACCTCTCTGGATTACAACCAAATTATGATGTGTACCATATTATGCATTGGATCACAAAAAAATTTAACTTTTACATTACTGTGTAATTTACCAATAAAAAGGTCTGATGGTGAAGTGGACAAACTTGGTATTCATATCCCGAAAGAAAGAAATGATCTCATTACAATGCATTTTAATAGAAAGTTAGCAAAATAGATAAGATCTCGATACTGTGGAAAGGAAAATACCTGTCTATTGTGGAAAAATCACCCTCATTAACTCTAGTCATATCCCAGTTTACCTATTTGCTTATGGCCTTGACTACTGTACACATAGCAACTTGTTTTTAAAGGTATATGGGCAAAAAATATTCAATTTTATTTGGAACGGCAAGCCAGACCAAATTAAATGGGCCTATTTATATAAATAATATGAATTCGGAGGACAATAATGATTAAATATTAAGCATTAGACCTCTCAATAAAGGCTTCAGTCATTCAAAAGTTATACTTAAATCCGAACTGGTTCTCTATCAGATTAGTAAGGATGTCTTACCTCATGTTCAAGAATGGCCTTTTTCCCTTTACTCAGATTACAACCTCTCACTTTCGGTAATTTGGAAATGAAATCATCTCCAAAATATCACTATTTTTAAAACAAGCCATAGAAAGTTGGTTGCAATTTCAGAAAAGACAGAACAAATATTACAACAAATATTATGGTAAAATTCAAATATACTAATTGATAAAAAATATATATTTTTGGAAAGAATGTTTAAAAAAGGTATAATCTTTGTAAATTATATCCTAAATAGGACTGACGGGGTTGTCACACATGCAGCTAACACAGACATATGGAAATGTCTGCTGTGCTCAAAATTACAACCAAATAATTGCAGCATTACCACAAAAATGAAAGAGGAAAGTGGCATGGGGAGGAAGTAAGGAACTTGTCTGTCGGCATTAAAGAACAAAATTGGCTAAAGAAAATTGTGATAAATAAAAAAGTATACCAGTTTAATTTAAGAACCCAAAAAATGACAGCTGTTCCATATAGATTGCAAAATAGTTGGGAAGAGATTTTCGATGTATTGATTCCATGGCACATGGTTTATGAACTGATACAGAAAACAACGCTGGATATACTATACAAAATTCTTGCAACCAATAGAATGTTATACATATGGGGGATACAACCATCCCAGTACTGCAGATGTTGCTGCAAAGAGACAGAATCATTAGATCATTTGTTTTGGTACTGTCCATATGTAACTATTTTTGTCTCTTTTTGACCATTTTAATTGAAAACAATCACAATAAGTTACTGAATTGTTACCCAGAAATAATTTCAAATTGAGATAAAAACAGCTGCATTGGGCCATCAACATCGCCTACCTCCCTACCTGCCAATTTTGCAGTGGGTAATATTCTCATGTCCATTGTGTCACTATAGTAACGGTTGTCTGTCTGTGTGTTTTCTGCGTGACAGTGGAGAACGACCCTCACTTCATCGTCCACCTGCCTAAAAACAACATGGACGTCTGCTTCAACATCGACTCAGAGCCTGGACACATCCTCAATCTGGTGTCAGACCCCGGTGCAGGTATGTGTGTGCATGCAAAAATGTGTGTGTCTGTGCTTGTGTCCTCTTACCTCTATCCTCCACCCTTGTCCTTTAGGTGTGGTGGTGAATGGCCAGCTGGTTGGCTCTAAGAGGGTGGAGGAGAAGGAGAAGGTGAACACGTACTTTGGCACCATCTCAGTGTTCTACCAGCCTGATGGAATCAGGGTGTCAGTCACCACCGACCGTATCGACCTGACTGACGGCAGGAACAACCACTCCTTCACCTGGGGAGCCACGGCCGACATCACCCAGGACAGGTAGGAACATGCACACCCGCACACATAGACACACACGAACCGCTGGTCAGGCACCATCAGCCTGTTTTACTATGGTAAGGTAAAAAAAGTACATTTCAAAAGTACACGGTTCCCTGTTTTAACCACATGCTATGATCTCTGTGTGTTTCAGGGTGAAGGTTTCCATAGTGAAGGACTCCAAGGTGATGGTGACAGTGGATGACAAGATCACTGTGATGGTGCTGCTACATCGTGTGTGGAAGAAACACTCAACCCACGTGGACTTCCTGGGCCTCTATATCCCCAACAACAACCAGTACTCCTCTCAGGCCCACGGCCTTATAGGTAGGTCACCAATAATACAATAATGTTATAAGCTAATTAAATTAGTTGACATATAGTGGCAAGATACCCTACATCACCCTTATAGTGAATCCTGCAACAGTATCCCTATATTTAATCACAGCCTACTTCACTAGGTTTCACTGACCTGTGTGTGTGTGTGTGTGTGTGTGTGTGTAGGTCAGTTTGGCCAGGAGCCAGAGGTGAGGGTGTTTAACCTGCACCAGGGAGCTGACCCTCTGAAGAAGGAGGCCACCATGGAGGTGAAGGGCAACAAGCTGGTCGTCACCAGGTAAAAACACACACTCTTATGCACATCCCTGCTGCCAGGTAAACCACACACCATTTTAGGAATAACATCAGCACGTCACACATACTCAGTCAGTAAACTTCATCTCTGTTCAGGTAATCCTTCCGCCATATCACACAGTGCATAGGAGTGCTAACAGTGAGGTTTGTAGATGAGGTTTTAACTATTCGACATGTGTGACAGGGGCTGGCAGAAGGACTACAGGCGGGATAATAAACGTGGATCTGACGTCTTCTGCTGGTTCATCCACAACAGTGGCAAAGGCTTCATCGACGGCCATTACACCAACTACATCGTCCCGCGACTCGACAGCTTCCTGCCGCTCCCGCTCTGAGCGACCAATCGCAAGGCACACAGGGGTACCATGTAACCCAGGCAGTCAGAGACAGGGCGTAGTTATAAGGGATATCCTATTCCTCAGGTACAGGGGACTGTCTGACAACTCTCTCTCTTTATAAAACGTTATAAAAAGCAGTATCAGTATGTATAGCTGTGTGAATGTTTCTTTATTTTCATGAAGACTACACTGCCGGCTTTGAACTTTATGTGCACTTCTTAACCAGAACATTCCAATGACTGTTGTATTTCTCAGACCTCATCTTACATGGCAAAATACAAATGTTTTTCAATCAATACATAGGTCAATTGTGTTGTACTTTATTCAATAAGTAATATTACAACATTAAAATGTATTTGTAGAGAACCATTTAAATAACAATACAAAATAAAAATAAAACTTTCCCCCCCCCTACTCATTACTCGGCTAACTCAGGAAGTGATAGCTCCATAGAAAATGCATTCCGGGATATTTACAGAAAGTAACTCTGACACAGTAGAGTCTCTCAGCTGATGGGCCTCTCAGTGGAAAAGGTAGGCGTTCTTGGGTTACGCTGTCATGTAACGGAAGTCATGATAGATCAGGCCATTTTGGAGAAATCCTCGTAGGCGATCCCGTCCACCCTCCTCCCTTTCATCCGACCCTGAGGAAGTAAAACACACCCTTGTATGAGACAATAAGAACCATTCAAAGCAGTTAAACCAAACATCTATTCCACCACCAAATGGTAGAAACTGATGCACGACGAGAGCCATTTTGTGCCTGGTCCTTACCGAGTCAAGTGTGAGGGTGGCACTGAACTTTCTCTCGTCTATGGAGTCCAGTAGGGCCTCTGTGTCTCTGTACACACCGTTCAGAACCAGGACCCGTTTACCTGTGGGACAGATGAGTTAGATTTGATTATTCGATTTGGTAAAATAACAGGCCAGATTACAGATATCAAGTCAAATGTATAGTTTGCAAATGATCCATTTCCTGTGGACATGTGTGTGTAACCGTGGCGAGAACTAGGTTACCTGGTGCCGGGATGACTGTCTCCAGGTGACTCTGGTCTAGTTTCAGTTTGTCCCCTGAGTCAATCATCTTCACTACGGCCGTGTATTTATCCTGCACCTCCTACAACACACAACTGTTAGCCTAAATACATACAATTGAAGTCGGAAGTTTACATACACTTAGGTTGGAGTCATTAAAACTCGTTTTTCAACCACAGTTTTGGCAAGTCGGTTAGGACATCTACTTTGTGCATGACAAGTAATTTTTCCAACAATTGTTTACAGACAGATTATTTCACTGTATCACAATTCCAGTGGGTCAGGAGTTACACATACACTAAGTTGACTGTGCCTTTAAACAGCTTGGAAAATTCCAGAAAATTATGGCATGGCTTTAGATGGCATGGCTTCTGTTAGGCTAATTGACATCATTTGAGTCAATTGGAGGTGTACCTGTGGATGTATTTCAAGGCCTACCTTCAAACTCAGTGCCTCTTTGCTTGACATCATGAGAAAATCAAAAGAAATCAGCCAAGACCTCAGAAAAAATTGTAGACCTCCACAATTCTGGTTCATCCTTGGGAGCAATTTCCAAACGCCTGAAGGTACCACGTTCATCTGTACAAACAATAGTACGCAAGTATAAACACCATGGGACCACGCAGCCGTCATACCACTCAGGAAGGAGACGCGTTCTGTCTGCTAGAGATGAATGTACTTTTGTGCGAAAAGTGCAAATCAATCCCAGAACAACAGAAAAGGACCTTGTGAAGATGCTGGAGGAAACAGGTACAAAAGTATCTATATCCACAGTAAAACAAGTCCTATATCGACATAACCTGAGAGGCCGCTCAGCAAGGAAGAAGCCACTGCTCCAAAACCGCCATAAAAAAGCCAGACTACAGTTTGCAACTGCACATAGGCACAAAGACCGTACTTTTTGGAGAAATGTCCTCTTGTCTGATGAAACAAAAATAGAACTGTTTGGCCATAATGACCATCATTATGTTTGGAAGAAAAAGGGGGAGGCTTGCAAGCCGAAGAACACCATCCAAACCATGAAGCACGGGGGTGGCAGCATCATGTTGTGGGAGTGCTTTGCTGCAGGAGGAACTGGTGCACTTCACAAAATAGATGGCATCATGAGGAATAAAAATTTTGTGGATATATTGAAGCAACATCAAGACATCAGTCAGGAAGCTAAAGCTTGGATGCAAATGGGTCTTCCAAATGGACAATGACCCCAAGCATACTTCCATAGTTGTGGCAAAATGGCTTAAGGACAACAAAGTCAAGGTATTGGAGTGACCATCACAAAGCCCTGACCTCAATCCTATAGAAAATTTGTGGGCAGAACTGAAAAAGCGTGTGCGAGCAAGGAGGCCGACAAACCTGACTCAGTTACAGCAGCTCTGTCAGGAGGAATGGGCCAAAATTCACCCAACTTATTGTGGGAAGCTTGTGGAAGGCTACGCGAAACGTTTGATCCAAGTTAAACAATTTAAAGGCAATGCTACCAAATACGAATTGAGTGTATGTAAACTTCTGACCCACTGGGAATGTGATGAAAGAAATGAAAGCTGAAAGAAATCATTCTCTCTACTATTATTCTGACATTTCACATTCTTAAAATAAAGTGGTGATCCTAACTGACCTAAGACAGGGAATTTTTATGACGATTAAATGTCAGGAATTGTGAAAAACGGAGTTTAAATGTATTTGGCTAAGGTGTACGTAAACTTCCGACTTCAACTGTATGATATTCTTCTATTGACTATAAACCTCTTATAAGCTACTTAGAACACAAAACTGGCCCAATCACCCACCTTGTATATGATCATTCATGTGTGAAACTAATGTGTTACCTTGACAACTCCTTTCTTCTTGTGGTACTTCTCCCCCAGTCTCTTGGTAACAACTTTGATTACGATGCCGGGGTGCAGCCAGTGGTCCGCTCTCACAGACCTCTTCTTCTGCTCCTCCATCTGAACATAACGCAGTTCACAAAGGGTTACATGCGCACGTGTTTAACACAGAGTTAACTTGACAGTGCATCAAGTCAGATCTGAGAGGGAGAACTGGAAACCGTACCTCCATGATCTCATCCAGGGCTGACTTCTTCTTCTTCTCTTTGGCTTCTGAGGTGGAGGGCGCATCTTTCCTTTTCCCTGAACCGGCTGCCTTCAGGGCACTGGGACCCAGGGCCACACTAAGGGGAAGAGGTAGACACAGTGTTAATCTGAGTGAAAGAGTGAAATCCCCACAGTCATTTTACTTTTGCATTGCCATTGATGATGGTGAGTCATTCTTACTGAGCTTCAGATTACTGTACCTGGCTTTAGATGGGCCATCCGCAGAGGAACAGGAGCCCTTGGCCAGATTGAAGGTAACTGAAATATAAATCAGAAATATAACCAGTGAGAGAAGAGCGGGCATAACGGTGTAATCAGCATAATTTCTGACCAAATGCATCATGAGCTATCTATATAAAAAATAAAAACATACTTTTCTCTTCTTCACTTTCTCGTTTCAACTCAGTGAAAACCGGTGCTTCCTGAAAAAAGAGGGAGATTGTTTTGATTCCATGACATGTCATAGGTAAACAGTATCTTTGCTGAACAGTAGGGATGTGAATTCTGTCGGAGATTACATCTCTGAGCTGTGTGTGCGTGAGAATGATGTATGGTGTGTGTAGGCGCCTGAGCTGAGCCAGAGGGCAGACTGAGCATCTACCACTATCTGATTAGGAGAGGAATTTATGCTTTTTGTCCCCACACTTTTGAAATCTCATTCACCTACTTATTAATTTGTCTTTTTTTTTGCTCGTAAAATGTCAATATTTATCTTTAGAAATGAGCTGAAATAACAAATTAATATAACGCAGCTTTGGATTTTACCCCCGTCTCAAAATTGAATGGTTGTGAACGTTTGAAACTTTACACAGGTGAGCTGCTCTTCTCCCGCTTCGACCACAGGCCTACATTGCGGCTTGCAAAATGTTTATGAAATTACAACTTTAACCTGTTCATGTAAAAAAAACAAAAAGCACTGATTGTTTAAAGCAAAACCACCAAAACTATTTCTTAAGGTGAACCTGGCAATCGAAAAGCCCCAATCGGAAGTTAGATGTGTAATCAGAAAGATGAGAGTTGTGTCCACTCCGGTAGCCTATACAACTCCAGTAAAACAATTTTCTACAGTGCATTTGGTAACAATGACTCAACAAATTATATTGTTTGTCACCCAACTAATAAAGCCTAAGATTCGGCATTGCCATTTTACAAGCATTTGAATGCTGCTTGTGCCGCACAGATATACGAATATTAGATCAGGGATAGGCTCTCGTGGGTGCGAGCTGCTCTGTGCGCAGTTGTTATTTGTTTAATTTAACCTTTATTTGACTAGGCAAGTCAGTTAAGAACACATTCTTATTTACAATGACGGCCTAGGAACAGTGCCTTGTTCTGCCTTGTTCAGGGGCAGAACGACCTTGTCAGCTTGGGGATTCGATCTAGCAACCTTTCGGTTACTGGCCCAACGCTCTAACCACTAGGCTACCTGCCGCCCCGTTATCTGACTTGGAGATCAATGACTGTCTTATGAATTGACATGCATAGGCTACTGGAGGAAAGGACACACAAATTCAGTCACAAAAGATTAGAGGTCTTTTTGGAAAAACGTTAGTGAACTGGGGGTTTGTATAATTTTAAATAGATTTTATGATGCACTGTATCTTAAACATTTGTACCGGGTGCCGATGCGCATCAGTGAATCATTACATCCCTAGTAAACAGAACCCTTGGCCAGTCCCTGTTCAGCAGACAGAGTGTAATATGACCTCCTAGTCAGAGGAGGGCAGTAGTGGTACTCTCTCACCTCTGGCTCCCTGCCTCCTTGGCCCCGGCGGACCTGCTCCTCTATGAACTTGGCACTGCGCTCTTGGTCATCAAGGTCCTGCTTCTTCTTCCTCTCCAGCTCCTCCTGCCTCCGGATGGTCTCTGGGTCGCGGTCGATGTACTGGATGTACCAGCCTTTGGGCGTCTCGTCCACCTTACAGAAACCTGGGAGAAGTCATCAGACACAGCAATGTCAGGGATCAGACAGACACAGACAAACACACATAACTTCTGTTCTAAGGGGTATGAGCGTGACAGTACCCTCTTTCCCCAGCCACTTGGTGAATTCAGTGAGAGTCTCCCACTGGGTGGAGTTCATATGGACATGCTCTCTGTCATTGATGTACTCGTTATAGACAATGTTGTTTTGCACTCGCTTGGTTCCTGGAGGGGAGAGAGAGAGAGAGAGAGAGAGAGAGAGAGAGATTCAGTCAGGTTGAGGTTTGTCTTACAGTCTCTTTATAAGTAGCTAGTGTAATATTGCATGCACATATAATATATAGTTTCAGAAGAAATCAAATATTACCAAAGCGTCTTCTGATCAGCTCAATAAAGTCATTCTTGAACTCCCTTGGTGAGAGGAAGAGTGGAGAGAGGAGAATGCAAATAAGTCCACTGGTGGAACACCTCGCCTGACTCATTATCATACCATTATTGACATGTAATTAAATTTTTTGGGGGGAGACAGTGTTATAGAAAACGACATACCAACAGCCAGACCTAAGTAAATGCAGATTGACTCACTGTGAGAAGTTGTCCATGATCTTGTTGGGGTCCTCCGAGGCCAGCAGCAGCTGTCTCTGGTGGGACTCGGACATGCAGTGGCATTTGAAGCCATTCTATGGGCAGAAAGGGAAAGCTAGTTCAACCTAAACTGGCTCTTGTCCCGGGCGTTACCGTTAGTGTGTAGAACCTAACTTCTGACATCCCTGATCGTTACTTTCCTGAGGACAATACAGTCTATCTAGGTCGCTAACTTACATGGTTAATTTACATTCTGTCCCAACGAGTTGGTCGTTTAGGACGCTTGCAACATTTGGCTTGCACCTACTAGCAAATATTCCAAACGTTACGCTATATAACGTTAGATAGCTAACTTAGCTAAGTTAGCCATCTTTCTTACCTCGTCTCGACATTGTTTCTGGCACATTTGACAATACCATCGCAATTTTTGAAGACCTTTTGCTTTGATCCTATTCCCGATCGCCTTTGGGCTTAGAAAACCCTCTTTCCCCATGTCAAATAATAATCGTCTACATATAAATTATTTAAATTCGAAATAATCCTCGAACACGTTCCACTGTTATTACGCTCTTCTCCTTCCTCCTAAAAATCTGCCGCTTCTGTGTGTATTTCGTCATCAATTTACGTGTACTTTGAAGTAACGCGAGGTTTGTTTTTTCGTCCACATCTTGCCATTTACTTGCGCTTGCGCAGTCCTGCGAGTCTGACCTTCATCGAAGTAATTATGTTCGCCAGGACCAGCGCGTTGGTGTTCCTCCCACAATGGTAACGTTTTGTTAGCAAAATTACGTATATTTCACAACAGGATTTTGAGCATTGTGCTGTCGTACACATATATGACAAATATGTACGCCGTATGCGTTGACGAGCCATGTAAAACATTGCAAGGGCGCGCTAACCCGCAGGCCGCAGATGGTGTGTGGTGCAGAGTGAATGGTCAGGTTCAGCCGGACGGAGGCTAAACTGACATTAGCTTGCTAACCATGTCATTGAAGTGTGTGACAACTAACTAACGTTGATTAAATGGTCCTTTTAGTAATTCGTACGATGCCAGATGTTTTCAGGACAGCGTTCAGTTCTTGTCAAATTCACTGTCCCTCCCACTAAGTTAGCATACATTATCTGGATAAACCTAACATGCTAACTGTTATCTGGTGACATGGACTCTAGTATAACGTTAACTAACTGATTGCTAGTATAGTTGTACAAACAACATTCATTCGCTTATAGGTAGCTAGCTATTTGTATTGGGAGGCAAATGGTTTATAATCCCTGAATTGAGGATGTCCACGTTATGTTGCGAACTTGCAATGATAATGTTTCTAAATTACATTTACATTTAAGTCATTTAGCAGACGCTCTTATCCAGAGCGACTTACCTAGCTAATTCTATTTGTTTTGTAGTGGGCAGGTCAGGAACATGGTTACCTTGAAGGACAGTAAGTATTTATCTTGCCATCTCTTTAACTACTCTGTGTTACATAAAATTCACCCTTGTGCATAAGACTTTAAAGAGGAAGCTCAAGTGAAACTTTTGAATCATGATGATATTGTAGTTGTGTATCTCAATATTATTGAATCTCAAATGTTTAGTCAGTCAGTGGCATCCATCTTTCCCATTCTAGTCACCATCCGTTTGAAGTCCATCAAGAACATCCAAAAGATCACCAAGTCCATGAAGATGGTGGCCGCTGCTAAGTATGCCCGCGCTGAGAGGCAGCTGAAGCCCGCCCGCGTCTATGGAAATGGTGCTGTGGGTATGTCATTGCGCTCTCTCTCTATCTCTATCTCTATCTCTCTATCTATATAATCCCACACACTAAAGTCTAAGGGAATGGATGGTTTCTATGTGAAGTTCATCACTGTCTGTTATTATGGTCCTCTATAGTGAGAAGGCAGGGGTAGGTCAGGGCCTGTATTCATAGTCTTGGAGTAGGAGTGCTGATCTAGGATCAGTTTAGCCTTTTATATCATAATGAATAAGATTACATGGATAGAGGAGACCTGATCCTAAATTAGCCCTGGTACTGAGGCACTTCTTGAATACTATCCCTGTACTGTCACGGTCGTTTCACACACATTTATTGGAAATGTTTTTGTGGTGTTTGCCAATGGCATTCAACAAACCTGTTGATGGTCCCTCTTCTCTTGCCTGTCTGTCCCCCAGCCCTGTACGAGAAGGCTGAGATCAAGGCCCCAGAGGGAGTGGCCAACAAGCACCTCCTGATCGGTGTGTCGTCTGACCGTGGTCTCTGTGGCGCCGTCCATTCCAACGTGGCCAAGGCCATCAAAGCCAAGATTGCAAACCTCACCGGCGAGGGCAAGGAGGTGATGGTAGTCAATGTGGGGGACAAGCTGAGGAACATCCTGCAGAGGTACAGAATGATAATCAAGAAATACAGCCACTTTACTGTATGATGCCCACAGCAACAGGTCCACTCTAGTGGTTTCCTTTGGAATTTAGTTTATTACCATGACAACAGTGTTCCCTCCCTCCTCACAACCCAGGACACATGGCAATTACCTGCTGCTCAGCTGCAAAGAGGTGGGCCGCAAGCCCCCCACCTTTACTGATGCTTCCATCGTCGCCACAGAGCTGCTCAACATGGGCTATGAGTTTGACCAGGGTGCTGTAATATACAACAGATTCAGGTATGGATTGACTCCTTCCACAGCCACATTTCAGTGTCTTGTCTCCTCCAACGGTTTCTTAGTTGAGCCACTATAAGGAGATTACTTGACGTGAATCTTCCCATTCAAACAGTTTAGTCCCATCCTTATCCTTGAAAGTACATAGCCAATTATCAGAACAAGTCTTGAATGGATGTTATTTTCCCCCATTCAGGTCTGTGATCTCCTACAAGACTGATGAGAAGCCCATCTTCTCCATTGATACTGTTGCTAGTTCAGGTACAACACCATTGGTTTGAAGGTCGCTTTAATTCTTTAATCTAAGTCGTCGGGTGCAAAGCTGACAAATGGAATTGTTTTAAGATGGTCATACTATGGATCATTTAGCTATTTGATTTAAAATGTTAAGACCCCTTTAGGTTTCAAAATAATATATACAAATAATATAGATTTTGGCCTTGACTATTAAAGCCCAAGGAAATGCATTGAATAACACATTCATACATGGCAAAAAGGGCAGTCCAAAAAGAAATCATAAGCAACAAGGTTTTGAAGTATCTGTCCTAAATCTAGGAAATATAAATAAAAAAATGTGTATGTTTTTTTGGGGCGGGGTAGGCACAAAACTAGCTATATACTTCCATTAGTTTTTTAAAGTAGTACCGGTTACCTTCAGATGAGTCCCATGACACTTGGGGGGGTCATAGAGCAAAACGGAGAACGCCCTCGTGTTCGTGAGAATCTCCTTTCAGCAGTCGGGGTCCTATTAGTTTGTTGCCCAAACGGTTCAGACGCTACCAAACAGAAGTTGGCACATCGACAGTACTGACTTCACGTGAGTCTCCTGACATTTGTGGGGGGGTTGAGGAAAACGAAGACGCTATTGTGTTTGTAAGAGTCCCCTTTCCAGAGGGCTCATAATAGTTTTGCAGGCCAAACCGTTTGGACGCTACAGACGTTTTCACGAGAATAACAATTTTCGGGATGTCTCATGATCTGCCACCTTTCACTGCAAATGTGGAAGTGCTACATCGGCGGATGCGGTGGATTGAGATTTGCATCCAATGCAAAAAAAACTTATCTCCAACTTAAACTGACAGATTTTGATGGGGTTGTTTTTGGTTAATTAGGTTGACGCACCGGTGCGTCAATCGACTAGGGGGATAAAAATCGACCGACTGCTTTAAGATGTATGCCCCACAAAATGGCCGACTGATATCATACGTCTTCTTTTTCCACTTCTGTAACAGAGAACATGGGCATCTATGATGACATTGATGCTGACGTGCTGAGGAACTACCAGGAGTTTGCCCTGGTCAACATTATCTACTTTGGCATGAAGGAGTCCACAACCAGCGAGCAGAGTGCCAGGATGACCGCTATGGACAGCGCCAGCAAGAACGCCTGTGAGCATCTTCCTCCTCCCCAGCCTCTATAACAACTGGCTTATTGCTCATCTTCCTCACTTGTCTTTTAAGTTGTAGTCTTCCTGCCTGCCTCATAGCACACACAGTAGCTGTAGTCCTTTGTGATTATCTTCCTCAGTCTCCCTTTACTGCTTGATTGACCTAGTGTAATGCTTCTAGGGTTGCCATTGATATTACAATATCAGCTAATCTGGTTGCCAGGTCTGTGTGCCTGCACTTTGATGGCTTTGTTCTCTGATTCATATCAACCCTGGCTCTGTTCTCTCCCCTCCAGCTGAGATGATTGACAAGCTGACCCTCACCTTCAACCGTACCAGGCAGGCTGTCATCACCAAGGAGCTCATTGAGATCATCTCTGGAGCTGCTGCCCTGTGAGTACTGTTCACGATGTCAGCTTCTTTCTGCCCATCTCGCTCTCTCTCTGTTTCACTCTCTCTCCCTTGGTGTTTGATCTGTCCCTCAGTAATGTTTTTTTCCCCACACACAAAACAACCCCACTCATTCTTAACCTTGATTAGTTACCTACATCTTTGAAAATATCCCCAACTTGACTCCTTGCATGAGCACACCCATTGTTTGTCATTAAACATTTAGAGTTCTTTTTTAAAGTTTGTTCACTAACCATTATTTTGTCAACCTTATTACTCCACTCCAACCCCTCATGTTGGTATCAGGACGTAAATCATGTGATCGTAGGTAACAGCCCCTAGGATACACTCACTGGACACAGAAAGGAAGAAGAAAAATGTGCTATGCTCAAAGGAGACTGCTAGTGCTTTTTAGTCCAGGCCTATGCGGAAAGCATCCCACTGTAGTCTAAGATAGAATTGCTCCCTCTAGGGCCTAGTGTGTGAGATCATGTATCCTGTGTTTTGTTAAAAGCAGGTTAGAAAGCCTGTTATTCCCTCACATTTATTGTGATATTTTGGTTGAGTGTTTTGATTTCATCCCGTTTATCTGAGTGCGTGTTTGTTCTCTGTGGTTTCAGATAAATGGACGAGGTCCTCCTGCCATCCTTCGCCAGTGGTTCTGGCATACATGCTTCTAAGTACTTCAACCGGCTGTCGTCGAGAGTTTATGAACATTTGTGCTTCTATTTGTAAAAAAAATATGGGGGAAAAAATAAACCTCTTACAGAGAAACATGTCCCCTTCAGATGTCCTCCTAGTTCTACTAGTTCTAATAAATCCTACTTGTGACCATGAAAAAGATGAGTGTTGAGATGTTTGAACATTAACCTAGGCTACAATTTTACATTGAGGTTTTGTTTTCCTTCTGCCTGAACAATGGAAATGCACTTCCAAATATAGGCTATAGTCTATGGCAGTTATTCCCGAACTGGGGTACGCAAAATACATTTCAAATAAAAACATTTTACTATTTTTTTCCCCCCTCATTTCAAACAGTCCATTTATACATTTGGGTGAAATTTTATTTTTTATCTCTCGCTTAAGTAGCCTCGTTTCACTGCCTAAAATTAAACCATCTAGTCTTCAGTGAAATAACACAATGTCAAACAATTAACATCCAATTACATTAACCGTTACTCTCGCAGGAATTTCGCTATGATGCTGCTCATTCCATTTGCTCGAAAATGGATAAATAAAGTAAGGTCGCATCCATGGAGACACATACCAGCTCTACTGGTTGTACTGCTACTACCAGCAGTACTACACTTGCACCTGTCGACGACGCAAGTTGTTCTGCTTCCACGATCACATCCAATGCTAGCATCAGTAATTCTACCTTTGTTGTTAGCCCAGATAGCATGGACACTGACAGTTGTGAATCTGATGCAGCTGAAGAGCTACTGCCCCCTTACCCGGGAAAGCACTGAACAACAGACGGATGTTGGACCATCGAAGAGGCGCAAATATGATAACTACATTGATTTGTGGTTCACTTTTATTGGGAGTAGTGCCTTTCCTCAACCACAGTGTGTTATATGTGCAAAAGTACTATCTCAACTCGATGAAACCTTCACCCTTGCGCAGACATTTAGAGACAAAATTTGCCCATTTGAAAAATAAGCCATGGGAGTTTTTTGAGCGAGATTTAAGACATGTATAAAAGCAACAGATACCATTAATGAGAAGGGGCTAGAAGCGTCTATGGTGAGCTACTGAGTGGCTAGGATAGGCAAGCCCCATACTATTCTGCTGCCGCCGATATGGCTGGGGGAAAAGGCCCAAAAAACTATACAGACAATGCCTTCATCAAACGACACTGTTTCACGATGCATCAGCGACATGGCAGGAGATGTTTTGAAACAATTAATGCTTCGCATACAAGCCAGTGAATTCTATGCGTTACAGCTGGATGAGTCAACAGATGTGGCGGGCCTGGCACAGCTTCTAGTATTTGTCCGTGACGTTTATGGGGGGGGGGGGGGGCAATTAAGGAAGACATCCTCTTCTGCAAACCACTGGACACCAGGACAACAGGAGAGGATATTTTTAAAGTACTGGACAGCTTTGTGACATCAATATGGACTTTGGTGGTCAAGATGTGTTGGTATCTGTGCTAATGGCGCAAAAGCCATGACAGGAAGTGGTAATGCGCGTGCAAGCAGTTACTACCGACCCACTTGGGTACACTGCAGCATCCACTGAGAGGCTCTTGCTGCCAATTGGGTGCGCAATTACGCAGGTACTTTCCCGAAACGGATGACACAAACAACTGGATTCGTTATCCCTTTCATGCCCTGCCTCCAGTCCACTTACCGATATCTGAACAAGAGAGCCTCATCAAAATTGCAACAAGTGGTTCTGTGACAATATAATTTAATCAGAAGCCACTGCCAAATTTCTGTATTGGGTTGCGCTCAGAGTATCCTGCCTGGCAAATCACGCTGTCAATACACTGATTCCCTTTGCAACCACATACCTATATGAGTAATGGTGTGGGGTGTGGAGTGCGATTGAGATTGCTTCATCTGTGGATCTGTTGGGGTGGTATGCGAATTGGAGTGGGTCTAGGGTGTCCGGGAGGATGCTGTTGATGTGAGCCATGACCAGCTTTTCAAAGCACTTCATGGCTACCGACGTGAGTGCCACGGGGCGGTAATCATTTAGGCAGGTTATCTTCGCTTCCTTGGGCACAGGGACTATGGTGGTCTGCTTGAAACATGTAGGTATTACAGACTCGGTCAGGGAGAGGTTGAAAATGTCAGTGAAGACACTTGACAGTTGGTCCGCGCATGCTTTGAGTACACGTCCTTGCAGCGGCTTTGTGAATGTTGACCTGTTTAAAGGTTCTGTTCACATCGGCTACCGAGAGCGTTATCACACAGTCATCCAGAACAGTTGGTGCTCTCATGCATGCTTCAGTGTTGCTTGCTTCGAAGGGAGCACAAAAGGCATTTAGCTCGTCTGGTATGCTCGCATCACTGGGCAGCTCGTGTATGGGTTTCCCTTTGTAGTCCGTAATAGTTTTTAAGCCCTGCCACATCCGACGAGCGTCAGAGCCGGTGTAGTAGATTGGTTCGTCTGAAGGCATAGCGGGATTTCATAAGCGTCCGGATTAGTCTCCCGCTCCTTGAAGCGGCAGCTCTAGCCTTTAGCTTGATGAGGATGTTGCCTCTAATCCATGGCTTCTGGTTGGGATATGTACGTACAGTCACTGTGGGGATGACATCATCGATGCACTTATTGATGAAGCCGATGACTGAGGTGGTGTATTCCTCAATGCCATTGGATGAATCCCGGAACATATTCCAGTCTGTGAAGCATCCGTGTCATCTGACCACTTCCGTATTGAGCAAGTCACTGGTATCTCCTGCTTTAGTTTTTGCTTGTAAGCAGAAATCAGGAGGATAGAATTATGGTCAGAATTGCCAAATGGAGGGCAGAGGAGAGCTTTGTATACATCTCTGTGTGTGGAGAAACGGTGGTCTAGGATTATTTTTTCCCTGGTTGCACATGTGACATGCTGGTAAAAATTTGGTGAAACTGATTTAAGTTTGCCAGCATTAAAATCCCCGGCCACTAGGAGCGCCGCTTCTGGGTGAGCATTTTCTTCTTTGTTTATGACCTTATAGAGTTGGTTGAGAGCGGTCTTAGTGCCAGCTTCGTTTTGTGGTGGTAAATAGACGGCTACGAATAATACAGACGAGAACTCTCTTGGTAGATAATGTGGTCTGTAGCTTATCACAAGGTACTCTACTTCAGGTGAGCAATAACTCGAGACTTCTTTAATTTTAAACATCGCGCACCAGCTGTTATTGACAAAAATACATACTCCCCCACCCCTCGTCTTACCAGAGGTGCATCTCTATTCTGCCGGTGCATGGAAAATCCCGCTAGCTCTGTGTTGTCCGTATCTTTGTTCAGCCACGTCTTGGTGAAACATAAGATGTTACAGTTTTTAATGTCCTGTTGGTAGGATAATCTTAATAGTAGGTCATCAGTTTTATTTTCCAATGATTGCATGTTAGCAAGATGAATGGAAGGCATTGGGAGTTTACTCGCTCGCCTCCGGATTCTCAGAAGGATCCCCGATCTGCGTCTCTTTTTCCGGCGTCTTTTCTTCACTCAAAAGGCGTGGATCAGGGCCTGTTCCAGTGAAAGCAGGATATCCTTCTCGTCAGACTCGATAAAGGAAAAAGTTTCTTCCAGTCTGCGGTGAGTAATCGCTTTTCTGAAGTCCATAAGTTATTTTCGGTCATAAGAGACGGTAGCAGCAACATTATGTACATAATAAGTTTAAAAATAAGTTGCACAAAACACAAAAAAATAACAAAATAGCACAATTGGTTGGGAGAATGTAAAACGTCAGCCATGTTCTTCGGCACCAGTTTCCTGCCTGTTCTTGGTAAACTGATGGAGAAAATTGTGTTTGAACAAATACAATGCTATTTTTCAAAGAACACGATACCTACTGACTTTCAGCATTCATATAGGGAAGGGCACTCAACTTGTACTGCACTGACTCAGATGTCTGATGATTGTCTAAAAGAAATGGATAATAAGATAGTTGGAGCTTTATTGTGAGATTTCAGGGCAGTCTTTGATGTTATTCATCATCATTTGTTATTGAGAAAACACACTTGTTATGGCTTTACATCACCTGCCATCACATGGTTGGAGAGCTACTTATCCAATAGAACTCAGAGACTGTTCTTCAATGGAAGTGTCTCTATTATTAGATATGTACAGTGTGGTATCCCTCAGGGCAGATGCCTTGGGCTGTCACTCTTCTTTATTTTTACAAATTATTTGCCACTGGTCTTACACGAAGATAAAATGACTATGTATGCTGATGATTGCACACTCTACACATCAACACCTACAGCCAGTGAGCTCATTGAGACTCTTTGCAAGGAGTTACAGTCACTGCCAGAATGGGTAGTTAAATACATCAAAAAACCAAAAGCATTGTATTTGGTTCAAAGCAGTTAGACCTAAACCTCAACTGGAGTTGTGCATAAAGCATGTGACCATTGAACAAGCTAACCTCCTAGGAGTAACATTAATATGGTCAGGTGCAGCGAAGAAAGACCTAGCAAAGCTGCAGCTGGCTCAAAACAAAGCAGTGCGCCTTGTCCTTAGACCCTGTTCGCTCGACCTGACGGTGTCCGGATACGCCCACCGTAGGTGCCAGCTTTGGTAACCCAGTCTGGTCAGCCTGGAAGGAGAAACGCATCGAGGCCATTTTTCCTGGTTGTCTAGTAGCTAGGACTCGACTGAATGGCTTCGATGTCGTTGTTAACTGCACATACAGAACTAACATCAACAACATGATAGTCTTTCATTGTTGAGGGTTGAGGAGAACTGACTACTTCTCTCTAGTCTTTTTAAGAAACAATTGGGTGTTGAAAATGCCAAACCACTTATATAATCTATTTGCATAAACTTCAAACATACATACATACATACATACTGTACATACATACGCCACTATGGGTTTCTTCACGGTACCCAAACCAAAAACAGATTTAATGCGTTGTTCAGTTATTTATAGAGCCATGTCATCGTGGAATGCTCTGCCACCAGAAGTTATTCAGGCAAAAAGCAAGTTTAGCTTTAAAAGACAAATAAAGCAGCACTCCTCTTTCTAAAGTTCAAATCTAACTGTACTGTATATACGAATATGAATATGTATACAGTGCCTTCACACCGCTTGACTTGACATTTTGTTGTGTTACAGCCTGAATTTAAAACTGATTAAATTGAGATTTGTTGGTCACTGATCTACACACAATAGCCCATAATGTCAAAGTGGAATTATGGTTCTCCAAATTAATTAAAAATGAAAAGCTGAAATGTCTTGAGTCAGTAAGTATTCAACCCCTTTGTTATGGTACGGCTGAATAAGGAGTAAACATTTGCTTAAATAATCACTTAATAAGTTGCATGGATAATAGTGTTTTAACATGATTTTTGAATGACTACCTCATCTCTGTACCCCACACATACAATTATCTGTAAGGTCCCTCAGTCGAGTTGTGAATTTCAAACCGTTTCAACCACAAAGACCAGGGAGGTTTTCCAATGCATTGCAAAGAAGGGCATCTATTGGTAGATAGGTACAAATACAAAATAAGCAGACTGTAACGGAATTCCTCCTCCTCTTCATACGAAGAGGAGGAGTAGTGATTCGACCAAAATGCAGCGTGGTTATGTGACATAATGATTTATTAAACAAGACGAAGACGAAACGAAATACACTTGATAAACTACAAAACAAATAAACGATGTAGACAGACCTGGACACGAACTTACATATAACGTGAAGAACGCATGAACAGGAAACAGACTACATACAAAAACGAACGATACCGAAACAGTCCCGTGTGGCGTAACATACAGACACTGACACAGGAGACAACCACCCACAACAAACAGTGTGAAAACACCTACCTTAATATGACTCTCAATCAGAGGAAATGACAACCACCTGCCTCTAATTGAGAGCCATATCAGGTCACCCTTTAAACCAACATAGAAACAGAAAACATAGACTGCCCACCCAAACTCACGTCCTGACCAACTAACACATACAAAACTAACAGAAAACAGGTCAGGAACGTGACACAGACATTGAATATCCTTTTGAGCATGGTGAAGTTATTCATTACACTTTGGATGGTGTATCAATACACCCAGTCACTACAAAGATACAGGCATCCTTCCAAACTCTGTTCTTGGAGAATAGCTGCTCAGGGTTTTCACCATGAGGCCAGTGGTGACTTTAAAACAATTACATACCTTAATGGCTGTGACAGGAGAAACTGAGGATGGATCAACAACATTCTAGTTACTCCACAATACTAACCTAATTGACAGAGTGAAAAGAAGGAAGTGTGTACAGAATATAAATATTCCAAAACAAGCATCCTGTTTGCAACAAGGCACTAAAGTAATACTGCAAAAAAGTGGGCAAAGCAAATAACTTTTTGTCTTCAATACAAAATGTTATATTTAGGGCAATACCAATACAACACATTACAGAGTACCACTCTCTATATTTGCAAGCATAATGGTGGCTGCATCATGTTATGGGTATGCTTGTAATTGTTAAGGACTAGAGAGTTTTTCAGGATAAAAAATAAACGGAATGGAGCTAAGCACAGGCTCATTCTTAGAGGAAAACCTGGTTCAGTCTGCTTTCCACCAGAAACGGAGAGAAAAATGAACCTTTCAGCAGGACAATAACCTAAAACACAATGCCAAATCTGCCAAAACAAATGCTTACCAAGAAGACAGTGAAAGACAGTGGCAAAGTTACAGTTTTGACTTAAATCTGCTTGAAAATCTATGGCAACACTTGAAAATGATCAACAAGCAATTTGACAGAGCTTGAAGAATTTTTTAAAGAAAATATGGGCAAATGTTGCACAATCCAGGTGTGGAAAGCTCTTAGAGACTCACACAGAAAGACTCAAAGATGTAAAGGTGCTTCTACAAAGTATTGACTCAGGGGTGTGAATACTTATGTAAATGGGATGTATCCATATTTCTTTTTTAATACATTTGTACAAATGATATATTATCCATTTTGAATTCAGGCTGTAACACAACAAAATGTGGAATAAGTCAAGGGGTATGAATACATTCTGACGATACTATATATGAGTAGTGTGTAAACAGTATTTTTGTTGTCTCTTGGTGTCTTTCCAATATATAACTACTAAACATTTTTATATCTTATGTTGTTCTTGTCTACAACCATTATGCACTTTGTCATGTATTTGTAAGTTTTATGTGGACCCCAAGAAGAGTAGCTGCTTCATGTACAGTAGCTGACGGGGATCCTAATAAACTAAACTCCCCACGTCTCCGTAAGTAAAGAAAGTAAGCCTTGTCCGAGTTAGAATGGCCCACATGTCCTTAGGGTGGGCATTATAGCATGGTTGTGTGAAGTGTAGGAAGAGGATGTTTGTGTGGTCTTCTCAAGTTCTGATTTGCCAGGACGCCACACAGCAGGATAGAGAGGTGTGGTATTGGTGGTGGTGGGGGCCCAGTCCAAACGGACAGAAAGGTGTGTGTTATGTGTGTGATGTAAGAGGGTGTGGTCCAGACTGGCAGGATGGCAGACAGTGAGAGTTAACTGGGCCTGGAGCCAAGACTCAGCTGGGTGTCTCTCTCTACTCTACTCCACTTCCACTGCTCTCTGACTCAACCTCCTGCAGTTCAGACAATGTCCAGCGTATGGCGCTATTTGATAACAAATGCGTGCCTTCCATAAATGTATAGAAGCAAGTTAGCAGAGCTCTGATTCAACAAGGCTGTCAGTAGAACATTAGTAGATCTCTGATTCAACAAGGCTGTCAGCAGAACATTAGTAGATCTCTGATTCAACAAGGCTGTCAGTAGAACATTAGTAGATCTCTGATTCAACAAGGCTGTCAGTAGAACATTAGTAGATCTCTGATTCAACAAGGCTGTCAGCAGAACATTAGTAGATCTCTGATTCAACAAGGCTGTCAGTAGAACATTAGTAGATCTCTGATTCAACAAGGCTGTCAGAAGAACATTAGTAGATCTCTGATTCAACAAGGCTGTCAGTAGAACATTAGTAGATCTCTGATTCAACAAGGCTGTCAGTAGAACATTAGTAGATCTCTGATTCAACAAGGCTGTCAGCAGAACATTAGTAGATCTCTGATTCAACAAGGCTGTCAGTAGAACATTAGTAGATCTCTGATTCAACAAGGCTGTCAGTAGAACATTAGTAGATCTCTGATTCAACAAGGCTGTCAGTAGAACATTAGTAGATCTCTGATTCAACAAGGCTGTCAGCAGAACATTAGTAGATCTCTGATTCAACAAGGCTGTCAGTAGAACATTAGTAGATCTCTGATTCAACAAGGCTGTCAGTAGAACATTAGTTGATCTCTGATTCAACAAGGCTGTCAGTAGAACATTAGTAGATCTCTGATTCAACAAGGATGTCAGTAGAACATTAGTAGATCTCTGATTCAATAAGGCTGTCAGTAGAACATTACTAGATCTCTGATTCAACAAGGCTGTCAGTAGAACATTAGTAGATCTCTGATTCAACAAGGCTGTCAGTAGAACATTAGTAGATCTCTGATTCAACAAGGCTGTCAGTAGAACATTAGTAGATCTCTGATTCAACAAGGATGTCAGTAGAACATTAGTAGATCTCTGATTCAACAAGGCTGTCAGTAGAACATTAGTATATCTCTGATTCAACAAGGCTGTCAGCAGAACATTAGTAGATCTCTGATTCAACAAGGCTGTCAGTAGAACATTAGTAGATCTCTGATTCAACAAGGCTGTCAGTAGAACATTAGTAGATCTCTGATTCAACAAGGCTGTCAGTAGAACATTAGTAGATCTCTGATTCAACAAGGCTGTCAGTAGAACATTAGTAGATCTCTGATTCAACAAGGCTGTCAGCAGAACATTAGTAGATCTCTGATTCAACAAGGCTGTCAGCAGAACATTAGTAGATCTCTGATTCAACAAGGCTGTCAGTAGAACATTAGTAGATCTCTGATTCAACAAGGCTGTCAGTAGAACATTAGTAGATCTCTGATTCAACAAGGCTGTCAGCAGAACATTAGTAGATCTCTGATTCAACAAGGCTGTCAGTAGAACATTAGTAGATCTCTGATTCAACAAGGCTGTCAGTAGAACATTAGTAGATCTCTGATTCAACAAGGCTGTCAGTAGAACATTAGTAGATCTCTGATTCAACAAGGCTGTCAGTAGAACATTACTAGATCTCTGATTCAACAAGGCTGTCAGTAGAACATTAGTAAATCTCTGATTCAACAAGGCTGTCAGTAGAAGATTAGTAGATCTCTGATTCAACAAGGCTGTCAGTAGAACATGAGTAGATCTCTGATTCAACAAGGCTGTCAGCAGAACATTAGTAGATCTCTGATTCAACAAGGCTGTCAGTAGAACATTAGTAGATCTCTGATTCAACAAGGCTGTCAGTAGAACATTACTAGATATCTGATTCAACAAGGCTGTCAGTAGAACATTAGTAGATCTCTGATTCAACAAGGCTGTCAGCAGAACATTAGTAGATCTCTGATTCAACAAGGCTGTCAGCAGAACATTAGTAGATCTCTGATTCAACAAGGCTGTCAGTAGAACATTACTAGATCTTTGATTCAACAAGGCTGTCAGTGAACTTTGCCCCACCTCTAGATTACCGACCTCTGCCTGACCTGACCCTGAGCCTGCCTGCCGTCCTGTACCTTTGCCCCTGTTGCTGTAATAAACATTGTTACTTCGACACGGTCTACATCTGGGTCTTACCTTGATATCTGATAGTAGTACCAGGGACAACAACAACCCTAACAACTGAACCTAAAACACACTATTGATTTTTTCCCTCATAACAGCTGATGTAAGTTCAGCATCGGGTACATCCGTTACTAGAGCCCCAACCTTGACTATTTTAAGGGACAGACCACAAACCAGTTAAGAGGGCTTAATATACTTACATACATCTGTGACCTGTGTGACGTTAGTGAGCCAGGATAAATGTTTCTCCTTGGCTTCGCATTTGTGTGTGTGTGTCTGTATGTGTGTGTCTGTGTGTGTGTGACTGTGTGTGTGTGTGTGCGCCCAGCATGTCTTGTTTGTCTATTGTGTTTGAGCTTGTTATTGTTTTCTCCTGTGGGAAGGAGAAGCGATAGCATCTGAACACTGAAATTACAGCGATGCCAGTCCCTGATAAATGCGGAACACAGCCTCACATCTCCCCTCGCAGGCACAGCCCAACAGTCCCAGATCACATAGGAGGCATTCTGGAATTCTGGTTTTGGGAATTTTGGTACCGTATTGGGAATTCTCCTCCTCCTGCCTGGGCTCAGGGTTCTGGGTGTGGAATAGAGGTAGGACTGCTGAGATGTGTTGGGATCTATAGTAGTTTGTCTCACGCTGCAAAGACACACAGAACATTCACCACTGTGTGTGAACATTCAGATATGAACATGTCTTGATTAGCTCGGTGTGAAGGGGTGTGTGTGTGTGTGTATGTGTGTGTGCATGCGTAAAACCTGCATGTTATGTAATTATATGGATGAATATCCGTGTGTGTGTGTGTGTGTGTGTGTGTGTGTGTGTGTGTGTGTGTGTGTGTGTGTGTGTGTGTGTGTGTGTGTGTGTGTGTGTGTGTGTGTGTGTGTGTGTGTGTGTGTGTGTGTGTGTGTGTGTGTGTCTGTGTGTGTCTGTGTGTCTGTGTGTGTGTCTGTGACGGTGTGAGTGAAGACATCTGAACGTTGTTCGGGGCCCTGCTCCTCTCGCTCTATTCAATTCATCCTCGTTATCATTATCACCCTCATCTCATTGTGGCGAGACGGAGGAAAATGATTAGAGGAACAGGTGACAATGGAGGGAGAGACTTCTGCCGTTACCCCGGGCACTGGCACTGTCAGGTACAGCAGCATTACACTCACAAGAAGAGAGAAGAAGAGAGAATGAATATAAAAGTGTCTCTTCAGAGAGTAGAATGGCTTTCGTTGGAGCCAATCGACTTTACATCTCTCCCTCCTTTCTTTCCTCCCCCCATTGCTGGCTCAGGGGCAATCACAGAGGTAGAGGGAAAGAGAGTAGTGCTGAAAATACACATCGAAGAGAGAGAGAGACCATTCCTCTCCTCTCATCCTCTCCCTTACATATCCTTGCCTCCTTTCCCTTCCTGCCTTGCTATTCTTATCCTCTACCTTCCCTCTTTCCCTTTCCTCTCTGCTCCTTCCCTCTTGATTTCACCTCTTCTCCTCCTCTTAAATCCATCCCTCTTCCTCTCTATTCCCCTCTCTCCCACCTATGGCCAGACCCCATGAGAGAGAAAGAAGGAGAGACTCAGGACTGGGCTAGTTCCCATGGCGACAGATGGTGCTAGCCTGTCTGTGTGTTTGTGTGTGTGTTTGCGGTTGTGACACTGACTCTGATGTAGTAATGCCAGAGCATTATCTCATTCACCCCGTTATCTCAATGCATTCCCCTCCCTCCCCCACAGCCCTACACAAAGCTATCTGTTCGCCGGACTTTTCGGACTATTTATGTCGGACAAGGTCACAATCGTTTAAACTTGCCTGCCTCTCTCAAGCCCTGCAGATGAGATAGCAGGGGAAGAGGAGGAGGGAGAGGGAGAGATCGATCCACCCCACTCAGATTTATCCCTTCTCCCTTTTGTTTTTTAAAAACTTTTACCATCACCGTGGTAACCGGGCCTTATAATTGAGGCTCCTGCGGCGGCTGCCCCATCAGTCTCTTTAACGTGGTGCGGCGTGTGAGAAAACACCCAGGACGTTTAAAATACAGTAGCGCTTTTAAACGGGCCACTTTTCTCTGCCTCTCGCCCAGTCCAAATGAGGGAACCTTCACATCAATCTGAAGGTTTTGTTACCGTCCTGGCTCTGAATAGTGAGGCCTGCTCAGAGACTCATTGAGCTGTCTTGAGAGAGAGAGATAGAGAGAGAAAGAAAGATAGAACAAGTGAGAGAGAAAAGGGGAATATCAGTCTTTTAGTGGTTTTACAACTAAATCCTGGATCAGGGTAGATGTGGAATGGCTGGTGAGGTATGCTTGCGACTGAGGGTGTCTGTAAGTGTTTCAGACAGCATGCGCGCGCGTGTGTGTGTGTGTGCATGCAAACGTGTGTGTCTGTGTGATCCCTGTCACTCAGGGCTTGGGTTACTGTGTTCTGGCTGTATGATAGATGGGCCAGCCCAACCTCAACGCCCCCAGTCTCAGCCACAGGAGATCGTGTCACAACCAGTTTCCGCTCACTCTGTCCGCTGCCTCACTATGTGTGTGTGTGTGTGTGTGTGTGTGTGTGTGTGTGTGTGTGTGTGTGTGTGTGTGTGTGTGTGTGTGTGTGTGTGTGTGTGTGTGTGTGTGTGTGTGTGTGTGTGTGTGTGTGTGTGTGTGTGTGTGTGTGTGTGTGTGTGTGTGTGTGTCTGCTTGTGGGGTGGTGGGATGACCCCCCTCTGCATCAGGATAGGTAGGTTAGGATGGGCTGAGCTGTATGTGCGTGTATGTATTTGTGTGCACTTGTGTGCTTGTGTGTGTGTGTGGGGTGAGCTGACCTGGGCTGTGTCCTGCTGAGTTTGTGTTGGTCCCAGCCACTTCCTGTCCAGACCACACTGCTAACCAGAACCCAATGTGGTGATTACACCCCACACCACAAGACACAATTCAGCCATTCATATTTCTCTACCTTTCATCTCTCTTTCTGTCGCGCTCCCGCCCTCTCTCTCTATTCCGCTCTTCTCGCTCTCTCTATTCCTCTCTTCTCGCTCTCTCTATTCCTCTCTTCTCGCTCTCTCTATTCCTCTCTTCTCGCTCTCTCTATTCCTCTCTTCTCGCTCTCTATTCCTCTCTTCTCGCTCTCTCTATTCCTCTCTTCTCGCTCTCTCTAATCCTCTCTTCTCTCTCTTTATTTCTCTCTCTATTCCTCTCTTGTCTTTCTCTCTCTCTCTTTCTCTCTCTCTTTCTCTGTCTGTCTGTCTGTCTGTCTGTCTGTCTGTCTGTCTGTCTGTCTGTCTGTCTGTCTGTCTGTCTGTCTGTCTGTCTGTCTGTCTGTCTGTCTGTCTGTCTGTCTGTCTGTCTGTCTTATGATTTTATGATTTTGTTCTCCCTCTTTTCCTCTTTTCCTGTTAATGTATTGACTGGTCAGATTGCCCTACAGATATGTATCTCAGCTTTACAGTCCAGGTCCTTTACTCTAACTCCTACAGATACAATACGCTCAGTATAAGCAGATGGACCACTGACAGGAAACAAATTAATTTTACATCGAGGAGAGGAAAATAAGATATAAAATCCTTCCATCGTTTCTTTCTTTTTCTTTCTCTTCTGACCAATACTTTTAGAGGAATGTGTAGCAGAGATTATACCATAATAACAAGAACGCAGTCTCATACCATATCCGCTCTGAATTACAGATCAGCCGTTTTAAATCATATTTTAAAGACTTTTCACAGGGTCTTATTTCATTGTTGTTACAGTAGTACTGTATTTATCTGAGAAATGGTGGTATGATGTATTTAAATGAGAAAGGGAGGTTTAGATACTGCCATCTTGCCTTTGGAAAATCCCTCCATTCTTTTGAATGACTTCTTGGTATATATAAAAGGAGTTAAAAGTGTGTTAAAAGGACAGAAATTAATGACGCTAATTAGCCACAATGTCTTGTGGCATGGGTGTATTAAAGTTAGATACATTGCAACCATTGTTTTTCTGTTGCTTTATAGCTGTTCCCTTGATTCTTCCTGCAATGTGGGTGTTTGTTTTATGACCACGCAAGGATTTAACTTTAATGGTTTTTCAATGCTCATGTATATCTTTATTGGTGAAAGGAGAGAGCATGTTTTTGTGGCTGTGGTGTGCCCACAGGCTGCAGTACCTGTGCTGACCTGCTAGATGGTGCTGTTGCTCCAGTGATCCTTAGCCAGTAAGGTCCCTCTATCTCCTGTTCTTTGGCTGAGCTCTTTGTGTTCTGGCGTTTCATGATGGGATTCTGTGGAGAGCAGTGGATAGAGAGAAGTACTCCTTCCACCTCACGCCTACTCCTCTCTTCTCTCTTTCCCTCCTTCCCTCTCTCTCCTTTCCTTCTTGTAATGCTTTCTCTCTAATCAAAACAGTTCTTCCACCTTCCCTGCTGGTTGTTGACTTTATATGTGTTTGTGATGGGAAATGAAAATGAACTGGAAACTGAATCATATTGTAGTGTTTAGTGCAATTCTCTTTAGTGTCAGACTTCAGTTGGACGCAGTGGTTGAATCATAAGTAAATTACTCTTAATTGCAGTCACACACACACACACACACACACACACACACACACACACACACACACACACACACACACACACACACACACACACACACACACACACACACACACACACACACACACACACACACACACACATACATACACACACACACACACACACACACACACACACACATACATATTCGCAGGGAATACACACACACACACACACACACACACACACACACACACACACACACACACACACACACACACACACACACACACACACACACACACACACACACACACACACACACACACACACACACACACACACACACACACACACACACACACACACACACACACACACACACACACACACTATGATCTTCTTTGTTTATGGTATCTGAGGGGAAAGTATGTAGAATGGGCCCTGGGGAGGGAACAGAGCCCGGGGGTTAAACAAACACTTTCTCCAGTCTCACCCCCTGCCAACCCCCTCATTACCCCTCCTCAACCCTGCCTCATGCCCGCCTTACCCCCTCCTCACCGCCGCCTTACCCTCTGCCTCCCTGCCTCCAACTAATTCCCTCATTCCAGCAGTGTGTGGATAGTGGAGGAAGATTGGGCCATCTTTGGGCCAATATGTGTCTTTTATCTGGGCCGCCATGACAGTAGGGAGAAGGACGTAATGTTTATTATTGGGTAGTTTTCTGAGGAAATAGGAAATGGTCAGACACCGTTGTTGGTGTTGAGAAGCCTTTTTTCGGTCTAATGGTTTTCATGTCTACTGAACCCGACTTCCCCTCAACTCTGTGTTGGGGTGAGGGTTGTTCCCATAGACATTACAGTCCATTATGTTCTGCCAGGGTATTATTGTGTGTTTGTTGTTTCTGGAGTGTTTGTGCGTGGGTGAGTACGTTAATGCCACCATAGGAAATGATTAGCTGATGAGGCAGCTCATAGAAGGGCTGAGATTGGCATGAAGAGAAAGACAGAGAGAGACAGAGAAAGTTAAAGAGAGAGAGAGAGAGAGAGAGAGATAGAGAGAGAGAGAGAGAGAGAGAGAGAGAGAGAGAGAGAGAGAGAGAGAGAGAGAGAGAGAGAGAGAGAGAGAGAGAGAGAGAGAGAGAGAGAGAGCAGGGTCAGTTACGGAACACCTCCGTTTTCCCCCAAAATGTGTCAGCGTCAGTGAGAAGCATTTTATTTATTGCGCCTGTCACGGCTGTTGAAAGGAGAGGACCAAGGTGCAGCGTGGTGAGCGTACATTTTCTTTATTTAATCAAAATGACGCCGAACAAAACAATAAACACGACAAAAACAAACCGTGAAGCTCAAAGGCTATGTGCCCTAAACAAAGTCAACTTCCCACCAAGACAGGTGGAAAAAAGGGCAGCCTAAGTATGGTTCCCAATCAGAGACAACGATAGACAGCTGCCTCTGATTGAGAACCACACCCGGCCAATCACAAAGAAATAGAAAACATAGAAATAAAGAAACTAGAATGCCCACCCTTGTCACACTCTGGCCTAACCAAAATAGAGAATAAAAGCCTCTCTATGGACAGGGCGTGACAGTACCCCCCCACAAAGGTGCGGACTCCGGCCGCAAAACCTGACTCTAAAGGTGGAGGGCCCGGGTGGGCTTCCTTTACGGTGGCGGCTCTGGTGCGGGACGTAGACCCTTCCGCCTCTGGCTCCCCCCACTTTGGTGGCGACTCTGGTGCGGGGACCCTCGCCGCCGACCCCGGACTGGGGACCCTCGTAGCGGGCCCCGGACTGGGCACCCTCATTGCGGGCCCCGGACTGGGCACCCTCGTTGCGGGCCCCGGACTGGGCACCCTCGTTGCGGGCCCCGGACTGGGCACCCTAGTTGCGGGCCCCGGACTGGGAACCCTCGTTGCGGGCCCTCGTTGCGGGTCTGGTATGTTGAGCTGCCACAGGGCTCACCAGGCTGGGGAGACTGGCTGGTCCCGTGGCTGGTCCAGGCTGGTCCCGTGTGGCTCAGTTGGTAGAGCATGGCGCTTGCAACGCCAGGGTTGTGGGTTCATTCCCCACGGGGGGACCAGGATGAATATGTATGAACTTTCCAATTTGTAAGTCGCTCTGGATAAGAGCGTCTGCTAAATGACGTAAATGTAACGTAAATGTAATGTAAATGAGACACACAGTAGGATTAATTCTAGGCGCAGGCACAGGACTCACCAGGCTGGAGAGACATACAGGAGGCCCTGTCCTAGGCGGAGGCACCGGATACACTGGGCCGTGGAGGCACACTGGAGGTCTCCAGCTAGGAGCCTGCACAACCCGTCCTGGCTGGATGGTTACTTTCGCCCTGCAGATGCGGGGTGCAGGCACAGGATGCACTGGGCTGTGCAGACGTACTGGAGACACAGTGTGCAGAGCTGGCGCAGGATATCCTGGGCCGAGGAGATGCACTGGAGGTCTGGAGAGCAGGGCTGGCACAACCCTTTCTGGCTGGATGCTCACCCTAGCCCGGCAGATGCGGGGAGCTGGAATGTAGCGCACCGGGCTATGCACGCGCACTGGAGACACTGTGCGCTCCACCGCATAACACGGTGCCTGACCAGTACAACGCTCGCCACGGTAAGCACGGGGAGTTGGCTCAGGTCTCTAACCTGACTCAGCCACACTCCCTGTGTGCCCCCCCCCAAAAAAAATTGGGAGCTGCCACTTGGGCTTCCTTGCTAGCCGAGTCCCTTCGTAACGCTGCCGCTCTGCTCTTGCTGCCTCCAGTTCCTCCCGTGGACGGCGATACTCCCCAGCCTGCCACCAGGGTCCCTTACCGTCCAGGATCTCCTCCCAAGTCCAGGAATCCTGGACATGCTGCTCCTCCTTACCACGCTGCTTGTTCCGTTGTTGGTGGGAAGTTCTGTCACGGCTGTTGAAAGGAGAGGACCAAGGTGCAGCGTGGTAGGCGTACATTTTCTTTATTTAATCAAAGAAATAGAAAACATAGAAATAAAGAAACTAGAATGCCCACCCTAGTCACACCCTGGCCTAACCAAAATAGAGAATTAAAGCCTCTCTATGGCCAGGGCGTGACAGGGCCAGCTTGCTTTATTTGTGGTCACGCTTTATGTGTCATCAGATTCAACAGAAACAAATGGGTTTCAATAGGAATAGAAGATGTTTGTATTAGAGAGGGCAGACTAAGTGTGGTTTACTGAATGTGTGTGGGAATGCAGACCGTGTCATGTTTGTCAGTCTTACGATAACTGCGATGGTGTGTGTATGTATTTCATTGACCCCTGAGTGTCTTCTGTCTCCATGATGACTTCACCTCATCACAGAACCACAGTAAGCTAGGCACCTCCTCCCTTCTACTCTTTCATTCTCCATCTCTCACCTTCACCCCATTCCCTCTTTACACTCCATCCATTTCTCTTTTCCTCTCTGAAACCTGTCCCTCACCCTTTCTCTACCTTCCCTTCTCACGCTCCTTCGTTTTCACTCCCTCCGTCCTCTCCCTCTATCTGCTCCTCCTCATCTCCATATTCCCAGCTCCGTGTCAGCCTTCCCTCTAGCGTCGGCGGCATTTCGAGGCTCCCGCTCTCGCTTTCTCTCTCCGTTAAGTGGACTGGATTCCCATCTCGGTGTGTGAGAGCGCTCCGTATTACTCTGGCCATTATTGTAAAGGCTGCCATTAGGTATTTCAATTTCACTCCTTCCTTTTGTACCTTCTGTTCACTAGCTACTGCTACGGCAGGGGAGATTATGCACAGAGAGAAAGAGTGTGTGAGCGTGTTCAAATTGGATGGGGTGGTGCTTTCACTAGGCACACACACACACAGTCATTCTTAAATGTTTTACAAAGTAAAGATTGGGTTCATTCAAACTATGATCTGTTGTATTACTCAATGTGTTTAGGAGTACAGGAGTTGGATGTGTCTCTGTTCTACATCCACTCCTTATTCTCATAGTGCCACTGTGCTGTTTGTACTGCAAATGAAACAGGTGTATTCATGACCCTCTCTCTCTGTGAATGTAATGACCTGCACCTCTGGCACTGAACATTCAATTACCCGCTGTGACCTCTGTGTGTGGAGCCTAATGCTCTGCCTGACCGGCCAACCATGACCAAGTGCTGGTCTTAAACACCTGCCCAAAGCAAACCAGGTCACAGGTGTGTGTGTTTTGTGTGTGTGTTGGTGTGTGTGTGCCTGCGTGTGTGTGTATGTCGGCCCATAAAACCTGTTAACAAATAG